>NW_027176395.1:7557440-7839940 GCF_023349555.1 Cebidichthys violaceus | reverse complement strand
TTAAATGACTCCTGGAAAAACATTGGTCATGGTGTGCTGTCGTGGAACACATACATGAGTAAAATCCTTTTCTTCATCCAAATAAACTACTGTGTCATGTCATCTTGTGCATAAATAATTTCCCGACAATATTTTGTCTGCATCTTATTTGTTCTCTTTTATGTTGTGTTTGTCGTTACCTGCATGAAAATACTGAAAATACTGGTATTATCTGGTGCTCATCTGCCATTACCAGTTATAAAATGCTGGCAAATGAAAAAAACACTATTTTGAGTAGAGAAATATTATTTTTTTCCTGTCAATAGTTCTAGCTTGTTAGGGTTGCATCTAACTATTTCCATCATCCTCTGACAATTCTTTTTTTTAATCAATGAATACATCATTAAACCTGCAATGATTTTTGGGCTGCTTGGGGTCAGCAGAACAAGCTGTGAAAACAATACTGACATATGAGTTGACATGGCAAACAGATGCATATTTGCACATCCAGCAGACACAGAGCAACGTGGTCGTTCATTTGCAGTCGTGTTTCTTGTCACCTGAGTCTAACATTCGCCCTCCTTTCTGATCTGTTTTTGGTCTCAACCAACTCCTGAGAGAAATAATCTTTAGCTGCTACAGAGCTGCTGCTGTTTAGCTGCTGACGTTCCACCGTGTCCAGACCGAATGGCAGCAGTGTGTTTGCAAGCTGCAAAAGACCTCTATTTGTTGACCAGACGCAATACCAAATGAACTTTGTCTACCTTCACCATCTCATTCTCTTCTTCCTTGTCCTCCTCTCTGCGTCACTTGCGCCCCCCCCCCATACAGTGTGTGCTGAGGCTGGTCGATAGTGACAGTCCGAGCCTCTGTTATGGCAGACACCATTGACAGGCCTTTTAATTGCAGCTTGACTCTATGCATCTCTCTCTCTCTCACACACACACACACAGTACTGCCAAGGGAGGGGCACAGGCTCTTCATTAGCTATGCCAGTTGGAGCAGGCAGCGCCGTGGCAGAATACAGAGTATATTCGGCTGTCTAATCAAAGAAGCTGCTCGCACACGCACAGCCCTTGTTACCCTGCAGTCAATTATTGAGAGGAGGGATCAGGGTGTAGATACAGAGGGATGGTGAGCGCTGAAAAGGTAATCGCTCAATATCGGCCATCTGGAAACTTGTGATGCTCGTCACAGGCGTGCACAGACGAGACACAGCACTCGTTGTCACGTCTCTGCCGTCTTCTGGGCGTCAAGTGTATGAAGAGATGGGAGGGTGACATGCATGCCGAGGTCTTCTGTCTAACAGTATGTGTGCTTTTGTTTAGAAAGACTATGTTAAATGACAAATGGTAGATTAGAAAAAGCAGAGAGATATTTTTACCAACATAATATAATAATATCCAACAGCTGATTTGACTGACTGGGACCAATCAGTCCATCCATCTGCTAATACCAGCCGAGTATTTGCATGTGAATCGATGAAGGTGCCTCTTTAGTATTCCTGAAAAGGCTCGCCCAGGACAAATTACACTCAGTATGATGCATTGATAGTCAATGAGGACATTTTGAGGCGTGTTATTGCCGACACGGTAAATACCCTTATACAGGCAACAGCGCTTTCCTGGCCAACAGCATAGCATGATGGCGGCTGGTGGGTTATTCACAAAACAAAATCTAGGAATCTCCGTCGTCCACAAATATGGAATTAATGAGTCGTTTTATTTGTGTGTCATTTGCATGTCATTTACATGATCTAACAACATCTTGCAGCTGGACTAACTAGAAAAAAAACACGTTGGCCTCATGCAAATTTAAACCCACATACACATTCTATACGGGATAAATCCCAAAAGATCTCCTAATATGATGGGATTTAAAGAAATACATACACACTTTAAGGGCCAGTGTGCAGGATTTGAAGGATATATTGGCAAAAATTGAATATAATATTCATAACTGTTTTCATTAGTGTACAATCACCTGAAACTAAGAATCCTTGTGTTTTCGTTAGCTTAGGATGAGCCCTTCATATCTACACGGAGTCCGCCATGTTTCTACAGTAGCCCAGAACGGACAACCCAAACACTGGTTCTAAAGAGCGCCTCTCCCGTTTTTACATCACCTGAAGGCCACCGTAGTTCTCTGACACACTCGTGAAACTGTGGTAACGTGAGCTGCAAAGTGCAACACTGTGGCGCACTTAAGTGCAGTTTTGGAAAGGGAGGGTTGAGCTGTTGGTTGCAAACTAACCGCTAGATGTCACTAAATCCTACACAGTGGACCTTTAAGCGTAAACCAATGTCTATAATTAACTTAAAATTAAAGCACTTTAAAATACAAAAACTTTGTTACAAATCATAATAAAAAGGAGAGTAAAGGATGAATGAATTTCTTTTTCCACAGTATTAAAGTCACCATATGAGATCTTCTCATCTTCACCCATCCCTAGTATTTCCTAGTGTTTTATTTATCATATTTCAAAAAAAATTATTCTTTGTAATGCAAACAGTAAGTTCAAAATTTTTGTTTTTGAACAATTTTGGCCCATTTTCTGGCTGCATTCACGACAAGCAATTTGAACACCTCCACTTTTCTTTTTTGGATATAATCTTTCTATAATCAATGCTCCTGTAATAAAATAATATTTCAGACTCTCAGGAGACACAATAGCATAAATGTATCCTTGTAGCTCTATTCTGTCTCCACTAACCCCAGAGAGACATATATGGCTCTTTGGCTTTCTCCACTAGCAGTGGCTAACTCTGTCTCACTGTTTGGTGCTGGTCAGGTAGCATATGGCGATCCAAAAGAGGCTGAAGGGCTGTGTAGAGATGATGGGAGTTAAATTCTTGTTTCTCAAGATTGCCAACCATACCTTTAATACCATTTAGAGTATGAAGATGGAAATATTTATCTTGGCACTTTGGTTTTTCCATAATTCCTCCTAATGGTCCTAACTGAAGCGCCACATCATGGGTTACTCATGACGTCTCCTCTCCCATCCCGAGCCTCCGCTCAGAGACCTACACACAGTGCTGCTGCGTCATTATAAGATCCAGCAGCGGGTTGTCACCATGCAGGTCACGTGACCGGGGGGGGGGGGGGGGGGGGGGGGGTGCTTTACGTGCCAGCCGCCCAGACCTCCTCAGGTCATAAACCTCTTGACCTGGAATAAGAGGTGACAGTGGTGTTGTGGCTGCCAGCTGCCTCACGTGACTCTGTCCACTTGCCCGGGAAGGAGAGAGGGGAGAGAAAGTGACTGAAATATTTATGTGGCTGGGAAATAGGAGGATTTCTTAAGCAAAGGAGAGGGACACATTGCTGGAATATGTGGTTTGCCATGTGGATAAATTAAGGAGGCATTTGTGTCTAGTTCTAGGCTAAGATTATATTTATGAGGAGAACGCATAATGTATAACAGAATCACCTCAGAGATCAGTGGGCATGAGTGTCTATATTTATTTATTCTCTTCATTGTGTGTCTCTTTGTAAATGCCATTGATGCTGCCAGCTGTTTCGTATATATTACGTTATTTTTACTCCATCACCACCACATCAGACATATGTCTTACACAGGAAGTATGGCGCACTTCTAAAACACAAAAGTGTTTGCGTACTGTCTTATGAATGGCGGTAATTGTACCTGAGGGGTCATCCGGGTGTCGTCCTCAAAGGGTGGAGGCGGAATTGGATTCAGCCGCTGAGAAAATGAAATAAAAAAAAAATAAAAAAATTTGATTTCATTTAATTATTTATTCATGTCGGCAATGCAATATGGAGCCACCTGGGGTGTTTGTCTGTTTGTGCGTGAGTGTGAGCGGGGGGTTTTCAGGTGATTATTACCTCTGAGATTTTGACTCATTTGTATGGAGGGGAATTTATATGACCCCATGAAATGGAAATTATGCACAAACACGCTGCTCTCCACAGGAAGAGGAGGGAGAAAGACAAAGAAAGGAAAGAGTGACTGATAGCTGGAAAAGGGGAACGTCAGAGGTCCCTCAAGGCGCCTGTGGTGGTGAAAGAGAATAGCATGAGCAAGATGAGGTGTGTGTGTGTGTGTGTGTGTGTGTGTGTGTGTGTGTGTGTGTGTGTGTGTGTGTGTGTGTGTGTGTGTGTGTGTGTGTGTGTGCGTGCGTGCGTGCGTGCGTGCGTGTGTGTGTGTACACTTTACAGCTTTCTTTGTGAGGACCAATTTGAGTTTTGGACCTTCAGAGTGAGGACATTTTTTGTCAGAGGTTCAAAATGTCCTGTTTCAAGGTTAAGACTTGCTTTAATATTCAGGTTACATATAGGTTTAGAATAAAGGCCTTTTACACACCAAGGGTGTTTTTATTTTTTTTTAAATCGCACGTCAATATAGATTTTTCAAACTGTTGTTTTTTTGTCGAGAGTGCATTCACACAGAGTGCGAATATTGCATGGAGAAAAGCGACGGCATTTTTCCCGTAGTGAGTTTTAAGTTTTCGCACCTCAAATAAAGGCATCAACCAATCACGTTTTGCAGAACGGACATATCCAAAACATACACTATAGTTTACAACAACATGAAATCTCCATAGTCCGGATCAAGAAGGCAAACTTCATTACTCTTTTAAACCTTGACAAAAGGCAGTGCAGACCTTTCACAATAAAAGCCCCAGACAGATACAATGTGTAACTGTTTACCAGAGGGGCTTAAATTCACAAAGGAAACTCAATAAAACAGTTTACAGTAGTCTGGGGCTATTTTGAAAAGTTACATCAGCCAGAATGACAGACGCTGCTCTGGGCCAATAGGATCCTGATAGTTGGTCCTCTACCTCCACAAAGCTATTTAGACCTTTTTTTGTACAAAAAACTGTTGCAAATTTGCTGCCAGTATGAATAGTTTTAATGAGGAATATTCTAAATATTTTGCATTTGTCATTTGTTTAACGTCACACCTCCTTTGGGTAAAGGTTAAGGGTTGGGCTAAGGCATTTAGTTGTGACAGTTGAAGTTAGGGTAAGGGGCTAGAGAATGCATTATGCGAATGAGTGTCATCACAAAGATAGAAGTTCAAGATTTTGTGTGTTTGGAGGGCAGCCTGACGAAGTGTGTGTGGTCCTCAAATGAGTTGCAACAGGAATGACTCGCGCAGATCTGTTTTTAATGCGCTTCAAAATACTCCATACTTAACTGTATGACTCCTGAGCTGGAAGGGATTCAGGATCAGGTCAAGAACACTGGTTAGGTAGCAAGTTTCCAACTTTGGCCAGAAGACAGGTATTCGACCCGCTGCATTTGAAATATGTATCAAGAGAGAGATGAGCTTTACTCTGCAGCCTGTGGTGGACGGAGAATAAACAAACCATTTGAAATGTGCAGGGATTTATGGCACAAGGAAAAAAAAAGAAAAAAATCTGTTAAATGTTAGCCTACTTGCAGCCGCAGCGTGCGCTCTCTCTCTGAAGCGTTTAGCTCCGTGGCAGTGGAAGCCCCCATGAAACACGGCCCCATCACTTTTGATGTTCTCGGAGTGTGCGAGGATAGCTACTTAGCGCTGACAACCACCCTGTAGTCGGGGAAAAGCTCTTGTGTGTCGTAAGCTACTTATTTACTGTCCTATCGCTAGTGCAGAAGATAAACTGCTTTGGGAAGGGGGCGAGCAGAGACTACTAAACCATCGGTGGAATTACAAGAGGGTCTTTATTTAGGGTGTGTTTTTCAGGGAACCCCCACGTTGCAATGTCTTTCTTTTTTGTAATCAAACCTCTTTATCGATTTGCATATGTTCTTTCGGTGTAGCCCAACACTGTGCTTACACCTCATTTATTGTCCTTAAAAAAAGCAAAGCCCCACTCCCAACTTCTCCCCCCTTTTTTTACTCTCCACCTCGCCATTAGAGACACTCACTGGCATGAGTTGTAGCCTTGTTCGATTGACATCGTTCAGCTTTGTCTGGCCGACCGGCCCTCCTTTCTTCCGCGAAGAAAGGAGCCACGATGGACAATGGACTTGGTGCTGTCGCGAAGCGCCAAGTGCCCACTTCCCTTCTCCCACCTCATTGTTCTCCAATTACCGAACATGCACACGGGGTGGATCCAGCGGTTATTTATGGTCCCCCGCCACCACAACGCACATATAATTACCTCTCAAAAGCTGTAATTGTGCTCATTTCTCATGTCCGGTGCGGACATCCACTCCTGTGACCTCGCTGCGTCGCCATGGAGTTTGAGAGCCAATTGCTGTTGAAGGACATCCCAGGTCGTAGTTCGCACTTTGGATTGAGGTGTTTGACTATGCACATTGGACGGTAGAATTCAGATGGAGCAGCGATTATGCGCCAGTCAACAAAGTAGTTCATATGTTCTTTTTTTAGATTCTGTAAAACCAGTAAAAAGTAAGTAAAGACTAATGTTCTTTATATCCGTGTCGCTATGAAAAAGTAATTAAGGTACTGTCTTGTGTTTAAAACTTTGAACAAAATGAAGATGCATCCAACGTCGTTGTCCTGCTTCAGTTTGTGACTCCAGCTCCTGGATGTGAGGTTGATGGACTAGTGATTGAAGTGACTGGTGAGTTCGTCACCAGCGTCCCAGCAATACAGAGTGACAGTCTGTATGTGTTTGATCAATGGTGCATAGCTCGGGGGACAGAGAGGGAGTGGGGGGGGGGGGGGGCTGTGGCGACTCTCAGACCTCTTTGTCAATCAAAAGGCCCACGAACTGCACCCCATGAAATCCATTAAAACCAATTTAGCCACAGCCGTTCAGCTCCACCCATGGTGAATTAATGATGGATTTTCAAAACTTTGGTGGTTTGAGTTGATTGCTGGGTATTATTTCTCTGACCTGGTGTGTCATTCATTATTATGTGCTGAAAAGAGCTCTCAGTGAGGGATCATTCAGCATACTTTATATCCAGCCTGATCTGAGGATTTAAAAAACCCTGTTTTTGAAATGTCTTTCATCCCCTTCTGTTTTCTGAGCTAATTCTGACTAAATGATCCTGTTTTACAGGTTGATGCCTGACTGATTTCCCTCCTAAAGTTATTGTTGGGCTTCAAAAACGATCACTATGTTACAACATTTGGAACATACTGACTCCTTGATTAATTAAATTAATTAGTAAAACTTACTTACCTATCCAACAAAAATCAAGCAACATTCACAACACCTAGAGGTTCATCCATTCATCTTCAAGAGTTTTTCACAGGTCACAAAATAGAGTACCTCAAATGTGTACTTAAGTGCAGCACTTGAGTAACTGTTCTTAGTTACTTTCACTGGTAACTGAGGTGAGAAACACTGTGACATTAGCTAACACATCAGAAAGGTGGCTGTAGTCTTCTATGTTTTCGGACAAATGAACAATCTTTCTCGTGTAATTCACTCCCCCCTGTGCAAATAAAGTAGCTGTAGCCTCCGAACATGACAAGCATGCAAAAAAAGCGAGTCTCTTTGCCAGGGTTAGCCGAGTTCATTAGCTCCAAACCATAGACTGTATATAAAAAAAGGACGCAGTCGTAATGACATCATACATTGGTTTGTGGACTGCCGTTCTGAAGCCTTGAGTTTGGCATTCTGACCATAGCCATCATGGATTTTGGCCAATTTTTTTTTTTTGCAACCAGTGAAAGCAAGTGACCAAATTGGAATGCGGAGGAGTGACGTGGAGACGTGTATACGGCTCTGGTAGAGACCTGTCAATCACAAGGTAGCCCCGGCCTAAAGCATACCCTGCTTTATGGCCTATTTGCCTTTAAATGAACCATAATTTAATTAACTAATTTACTAAATGAACATCATGCTGTATTGAAGAATACTTGGAACTAGAGATTAAGACCATAAACTTGAGTTGACAATGTTTACTGAGGTAATAAATCAAGAGAGAAGTAGAGTCATTTTCTCATAGACTTCTATACAACCAGAGGAGTCTCCCCCCGATGGTCAGTAGAGAGAATGCAAGTTTAAGACACTTCCACATCGGCTTCACTTTTCAGAACTGGAGGTTGCTGCCTGCTCCAAACCAGCTGATGGAACCACGCCTTTTCCTTTTTTTGCAACATTTCAAAAGTTCGCTTGACAATTGGATTTGAAACATGGCTTATCGGTGCTTATATGGACCAGTCTCGGTTACTCAGTCAAATGGTGTCGAAGCAAAGAGACCGAAACTGGTGCTTTTCTGACAACTGCCACTAGATGGCACTACGGTAGAACTGACGCCATTTTCGGCTGAAAAAAGGCCAATGAATCTGTGGCCATGAATGTATAGACGTCTGTAAATCAGAGGTTAAATAATAGAGGTTAAATAACCCTCATTTAAATCATAATGTGATTAAAATAAAGTAAAGTGGTAAAATGCACTGATTACCAACATCAAATTTAAAGGTAGTATTAGTAGAAGATTGTTTACAAACACACAGGCCGAAAGCATATAACAATGGCAAGAGAATACCAGCTACATCACCATTTTCCGATCCCAAGCCATATATTGTCCTTTACCTGGTTGCTGGGGTAGTTTTTGAGGTGTTGCTTATACAACTTTGGGTGTTGAGAAGGTAAGATGTTTCCTTCCAGGTAGACATCCCCTGTCATCAATATTCAAATATTTTTTCTGCTGTATTAATGTACTGCAGGGCTTTGCGATGTCATGTCCCGCTCTCCTCTAAAGTTTTCCATAATTCCAGTTTATATTCCCTTTTTTATTTTGGTATACTCACCTATGTCTCAGTTTCAGATTCTTCACTTCCTGACCTTGTGTGTCGTCTGGGCCCGCCCTGATTGTTTTCACCTGTCCCTCGTTTTCTCCCCCCTTTATTAGTACTTAGTCGGTGTGCTCCCCTTTGTCTGTGCCAGGTTGTTTCAGCTAATAATGTTGCCAGACATTATATGCAAGCATTTCATAGGAGCAGCCAAAATTATTTTTTAATACATTTCTGTGCTAATTTTTGGATCTTCCGATAATCCACACTCTGGCTGAGAAATGCTAATAGAGCTCACCTCTCTGTATCTTTTTTTGCCACAAAAAACCCCCAAAAAACTAGTCCCAAGCAACGCATGATTCACTAGCACTTAGCCACCAGCGCCACCTATTTCATGAGGATGTGAGAATGAATCCTGCTGTACCACTTCCTGACTGAGCACTAGTAGCTTTTACTTCAAGTCCTGGTTAATGTGAATAAATGTACATGCAGTACATCCTGTTCACTGTTTGCAAATGTACTCTGTGTGTTACTGTCTGCTTCTACATCTTCGCAGCATAGCCACTTGCGTGAGTGTCACAGCACTGATGCACTGATGCATGTGGATTAGCTACAAGGCAACATACAGCAGCGTGTGTGTGTGTGTGTGTGTGTGTGTGTGTGTGTGTGTGTGCGTGCTCTGTCCTCCCCTGACCCCTGGCTGTTTCACTGTCTGGCTGCACACTCACTCTCTCACTCTTCCTCCCTCGCCTCCTTCCTTGCTCACTCGTTCATATCAGACATGTCATCCGCCGCGGTGCGCTCGGACACCCTCGTGGGAGCTGCCTGACCCAGATCTGTCTCCTCTGTCCAGTTGACCACACACACACACACACACACACACACACACACACACACACTCGGGCACAGATGCACTTGACATTTGGTCACTGACAAGACATCAGGTGAGGACAGATGAACCCAGGTGACAAGGAGAAGCAGTGAACCTCTATGTGATATTGCCCCTCTGAGTCGGAGAACACACACACACACACACACACACACACACACACACACACACACACACACACACACACACACACACACACATCTCTATGTTGTATTTGCCTGTCAAGCGAGCAAGAATAGCCATGCTCGTTTCTCCGCTCTGCAGGTGTAATTAGTGCCGCGGGTATCGCCTTTGCTGGATTTCAGAGAAATCCCATGTAGGCAATAGGAGAGCGTGAATGACAGGAAGAGTTGTCGCGCTGCTTGTGGTTAAGACAAATAAACAGGGAAGGTCCTTGAAGAGCCAACAAGGTAAGCCTTTCACCTGAGGCAAAGATAGATGAGATCCATTTTAAAGAAGGATTCCAGTTTGTTACTACCAGGGGCTGCTTTTCATAGTTTTGTCGATATTATAAAACAGGTTGCTCAGATCAATCGGATTGGTTCAAATATAATATATATATAATACCCACTCACCACAGCTATAAAGACTAATTCCTTTGCACGACAGGGTTACAGGGGGATTGCGTCCGCCAAAACAGAACATGGTCCAGAAACAAAGTGAGCTGTAAAAACCCGCTAGAAAATGTTTAACTTTTAAGGCAAACTTGAAGGAGTGGATGGAGCAGAAACCGTGCTAAACAACGCTAATGCAGCGCTGTGTAAATAGGATAGAATATGCAGTAGGCTACGCTAATTACTGCCTCAGCAGCAGCACGATTCAGAAACTACCCGATGTGGGTCTTGACACCTCACAGATTATGGCTATTGGTAACCCGAACTAAAAGTGCAATAGCACGAAACGTGTTTTGTTTCGCACCGCGTTCATCGCAGCAGTTTACTCGCAGGGGAACATTTGTGGGTTTTCGCTTCTTTCGCGCTAGACGCGCCGGAGAAGGGGGCGTGACTTATCGCCATGGAAGCCGTTACCAACTAAGCCATTTATTTCCGCCATCAACCATGGAAAAAATAACCTCTATTTCTGGTTAGCACTTGTTGTGAAAGTCCCAGATATCCCGGGAAACTAAACGCCTTCTTGTCTGGGTTCATAACATCATCCGGAGGAGCTCCGTGGATTTCATCGAGGTGTATTCACTGTGTCTAGCAAGCCACACGTCGGCTGTTTACTACAGCTGAACACAAAATAAACACATTTTGCTGTGATTTAACTGCAATAAACAGACAAAAAGGGATGCCAAAATAACTACGTAATACATAAGTCAGAATTCATGTTGTGTTAGTTCTCTCCACAAGACGACAAGCAAATAACTTTTAAAATACTTGTTTTCTCAATGGAGCTCGGATTGATCGGTGATATTCTATGCTAACATTGTAGCAGCTCCATCAACACTCGCGATTCACGCGAATTTGCGTCATTCACGCCGCGCCATCGCGAAGTTGCGTCACTCACTGCGTTTGGTGTGAACCCGGCTTAAGGGGGAGAAAGTGGAGCGACATCTTCGCTATGCCAAGCAACACACCTCCGCCTAACAAATAAAGATAAGCCTGGTACAAGCAGTTATCAAAGTCGTCCTACTGATGCTAGACAGTTTCTTTACACAATAAATGGAAACAAACAAAACATATTGTAATTAAAGAGCCAAATAATGAAATCAAATACAGCGACTTGCGTCAGTGTGAACAGTCCGCTGGTACTGGCATACTGTTAATATAGTAGCCAGAATGCAATATAAACTGATTGAGTAAGTAGCACGCAGTATGCGATTTCCAACGCAACCTCGGACGCTATCCTGGCCAACCTTTGCAGGTAATTGGCCAGCATGGGAGGGTCGTCCGCTAACCTGGCCCTCGAGCCATGAATGCTGACTCCTTCCTTGTCTCATCCCCTGAGCCAGTTTGTGTTAAATGGGGGCTCGTCAGGAAGGCAAACCTTTTTGGTGATGTTTAAAGTATAGCCTTAGTGCTCCACATGAGGAATGGTAGATTAGTTAGTTGGTGACCAATCTGGCTTGTGACCCTTGTTTTTTTGAAACACTTGTTACTTTTGTGGATCTTGCTCTTGATGAATGTGGGAAGGGAGCAGCCTTTGTCCCCTGTTTGTTTTTTGTTTTTTTAGCAAACCCATTTATAACAAATGTTATCATAAGACACAATTTGTAATAAACCTCAATTAGCATAGTCTAACAATTTTAGCCTCCAGTGTGCATTTACCAACAGCACTTAGCTTTCTCCTCTGTTGCAGCCACATGATGGAGCATATTAAACCCTGATTGTATGTAATGAATATTTAATGGAATATATGATCAAACTAAATGTAAATGTGTATCCATTTCTGTGCATACTGTATGCCATATGTTCAGTACAGAGTGGGTGGGGGACTTGTGATGAAATGGTAGGCATCTGATCAATTCCCTCTGATCTGTCGATATCGGCCTCTGTGCCCACACACACACACACACACACACACACACACACGTTTGTAAGGACAGTCATTGAAACATAGCATTTCCAAGCCCCTTACCCTAACTTTAACCATCACAACTAAACAAACCCTAACCCTTACCCTCACACACCTAACACAATGTCCAAAGTGTGGGCCTTGAGAGCAATAGACATTGGAGTGTGGCACAACGGCGGGCAGCGGAGAGGAAATGGATACACAGACTGAAAACAATAGAACCTGACGGTCTAAACGAAAAGTATTAACTGTGTGTCCATTTTTTTAACCAGGTTTTTAATCTCTTTTAATAAGCAGGCCACTTCTTGATCTCCAGGGTCCCACCCCCACAGGTCTTTTTATCGGCGACCCCGTCTGCATTACAATCACCCTTTGTTTGTGCTCCCCCCTGCTTCTTCTTTTCCCCCCCTAGTCTTGGGGGGGAACCCTCTACCGATGAATCATATGAAAAATGTCTATATTAATATTTAATATTTATATTCTATTTTTTATATTTATTGAAATTATTTTAACTTATTACATTATTTTACTAACCTTGTTATACTACTGTATTTTACTAACCCTGTGTGATTTTATATAATCTTTACATTGGTTTAATTGCATGTTTTTAACCACTTCATTTCCTTTAATCCCTTACACACACGGTAGGGGGTTGCTATATACTAAACTATAATATTAATACATTTTATCTGCCCCCCCCTTTTTTTTGTCGCATGCAGATGGGAAACAATTTATAATGTTCAAAGACTGTCTATTCTAAACTAATTTGAAAATAATAATTTTTACGTCACTCTACTTCTCCTTCCAAACTCAATAAGACCATGAGATGACTAGAGCACACCATCACACATTTTATAGCACTTCAATTTAACCTGGTGTTTCCTTAGGTTTTACCCTTCGCACTTATTTTCTTATTCCATTTTTAGACGTGAGCACTTTTTTAATCTTTTGTGTGTTTGTTATTGGTTGTGTATATATATTTATATATATATAAATATATATATATATATATATATATATATATATATATATATAATTTATTTGTATATTTATATTTATTTGTCTTTTGATGCACTTACACTAAGGAAACACCCTTGTGTTGGTGTGCTTTTAGTTTGTTGTATCTCCATTACCCATATCTCAGCCATCATCCCTTCCATAAAAAAAACCTTGATTTTCATTTTAGCTCACCTTGGACTGCCTCTTTTAATGCACCCGACCTCTGAAATCTTCATTCAGGAGACGGACCTTGGAGTTCTTGGGGTCCCTTTTTACTCCCGTTGCCCATCTTGCGTCCGCTCCGATGTTCTTTTTTAAACCCTTTTAATCATTTATTTTATTTGTTTTAGAATATTTTAACCTTTTAATTTTTATCAAATTTTTATCCTATTTTAAACTTTTATTCTTTTTAAAGGTTGCTTTTCATAGGGGGACTTTTAGCAGACCTAAACTCAGTAATGAAGATTTAAAGATGTTTTCATCATCTCCCCCTTGTGCCCGTGCCTCCCGTGACCTCCACCAGGAGGTCACGTCCCCACCCAAACCTAACCTATACCCAATTCTAACCTGACCCTTCAAACAGGCCTTTGAAGGTCTATCCCAAAGTGAGGACTGGCCAAAATGTCCTCACATTACCAAAAAAACTCACTCTTAAGGTCTAAATCTCAAACTGGTCCTCGCAAAGATAGCTTCACAACTACACACACACACACACACACACACACACACACACACACACAGAACAGTGACTCCCTCTCTGGGTCTGTCAGCAATGAATTAGTATTACCTTAGCCCATTCTGAGCTTCATTCATAGCTGTGACAATCTACTCTCTGAGGTGTACGCTCCTTTATCTGCCGGGACCTCTGTGTTTCTGTCTGTATGTGTGTGTGTGTTTGTACGTGTGCGTGTGTCTGCCTGCTATAATAAGCCCCGCTCTCCGTCCCCCTCCCTCCTGCCTTCCAGTTCCACTTTCTGAGCGATGCGGGTGGAGGAGGAAGTGACCTATATAGGCTGCATCTCTCTCTCTTTCTCTAGTCTGCTCCAGCTTCTTGCATTTCAAAGATGTGTGTGTGTGTGAGAGAGAGAGAGAGAGAGAGAGAGAGAGAGAGAGAGAGAGAGAGAGAGAGAGAGTGTGCTGTGGAAGGCATATATGAATAATTCAGCGGATGCCTCAACACGACCGCCTTCAATAAAACCATCCCCCTTAATGAGTCTTAATGACAGCCACGGCGTGGAGACAATCAAAGTGTGTGTGTGTGTGTTTGTATGTGCGTGTGTGTGTGCACGCGCACAATGTGCGTAGGAAGAGGCAGCATCCGCGCTGCTGGGCTGGTGGCGTGTGCTCGGATAATGGCGTGCATGCGTCGCAGCGAGCGCACCTGCCGCGCGCTCTCGCGCAGAATACAGAGCCAAGTGCTGCCTTTGCCCCGGGCTCTGTCAAGGTTGCCCTGGGTAATACTACCTGAGACTTTGAAAAGAACATGAAAGCTGACTTCTCGGCAGGGGAGGTGAGAGGAGACGCTTGCTGGGGGGGAGGAGCAGCTGAGGACAGGAGTAACCTCCCACCGGCTCTTCGGGCTTGTTTGTGGGGTTTTGAACTCCAAAAAGTGACTCCCTCCTTCCCTTAGTGGTTGCGGCATGTCTTTATTTTGGTTTCCCCACCTTGACCGCTTCACCACGCAGACTGGAGAATCCTCTTTTATCTATGTTATAGTTCTTTGGTATTCTTCAAGTGTTTGTATGGACGGTTGAGAATAGATGCAGGGTAACAGAAGATTTCACTGGACGACAAAAACAAATTGATAATGTGGGATGTGTCCCATTTTTTAGCGAAATCACTTTGATGTTCAGATCAAGTCGCGCAATTCAGTCCAAGTCATAGAAAGAGTAAAAGAACACATTTTTCACTGCGCGCTCTTTCAAAAGATCACTTTAATTTGACTTGACAGTAGGATGAAAACATACCTGTTGTCTAGGGCTGGGCGGTATACCGGTTCAACCGGTATACTGGTTTTAATTATTTCCCGTATATGAATTTTTCATATACCGTCATACCGGTATAGCTGAAACAACTGCTGTCACTCTTCAACAGGAAACAAAATATATTGTTTGCTGCGAACTACTTATGTAGTGAGAGGGACCCCTACATTTTTGTTATAACTTTATAACACAACAATTAATAACCCACAACTAACGCTCTTTAATAGGGCAACACCACAGCACACAACAGTTTGTGACACTAATAATTGTACATTTATAAAATTTCACCGCCGAGCAGCATGCTGGGTACAGCTCGGTAGCTAGCCGTTAGCACAACAGTCTGCTAACAGCTAGGAGAGGCTCCGTTGCGTTACTTAAAGAACAGAAAAGAGCGATGCAGGAGGAACAAAGAGAGACCGGAGATGCACCAATAGAGTCTGTGCTCAAGAGAGGAGCTGTGTCTGCTGTTTGGAAGTGTTTTGGTTTTAAAAAATCCAACGTATTGCGACTTTGGAGCCACTGTTGTTGCTGCTGGTGGTAACACAAGCAACTTACATCACCTCAGCAGAAAACGTGAGTTATTTTCATGTGTGTAATGGATTAGACATATATGCAATGCTGATTAGACTGTAATATGTGTGGTATTAGTTATAAATGTAACGTTATGTTGGTACATAGAGAGTGATAAGAAGCTGTAAATGGAGGGACTTAGGACCCATGGGAATGTAGGTGAAGGAAGCAGTAAGAGATGGAAGACACACCACACAAACAGCTGTTCACCGCTCACTGCCAGCCGGTTGGCCGACAGTTTCTTGTGTTAAAAATGTCCGCTTAATAATTAAACGCTCGATAAAATAATTTTTGGCGTTAAGTAGTTAATGCATTAACGCGTACAAAAAATATTGTGATATACCGTGAAACCAGTATAATCTTACAAAATACCGTGATATACATTTTTGGTCATACCGCCCAGCCCTACTGTTGTTTGTACTTCATGGTGTATAGAACAAGGCCTTTCCATTTGCGACGCATGTTTAAGTCTAATAAGCATTGTCATTAACCCAGTGGCGTACCGTGCATTTTATACCTGGGCCTTCTGTGCTGTTCTACTAGACTTAAGCCATCTCCTAATAAGCTCATTGTGACGCGACAGCTATGGTCATTTGTTTCTAGGGGTATAATAAAACACGTATTCGTATTAAACCGTTCGGTACGAGGCTTAAGAACCGAATAATACGTTTGAATAATACTAGTGCATTTGGAAAATGCAGAAGCTTAAATTGTGGGAAATATAATGTTTTCGGTGGACTGCGCTCACGTAACAGACAACAGGATTTGTGACCTCTGAACTCGGAACAATAACAAAAAACAGCTGAGACGTACTTAGCAGGATACCTAGACAGCTATGGCACGTCAAAGAATACGCCCAACATGTCAAACTAAAGATCTGATTGGTTGAAGACGATGACAATCAACAATATTGTCCCCATATACTTTAATCTGCAAGGTCTACCTTGAGGACCTCGGGCCTCTCTCATTACATAGAGACATAGAGGCTGAATCTGATTGGATAAGAGCTCTACTTAAAACAAGCTGCACTGGAAGCAGAGCAACAGAGGAAGACAGGAGCTGTGCAATGAGAAAATAAGCTGATGGGAAAAAAATGATAATACTTGTAGTGTATTTGTGTAAAATTATTAAAATAAGAATTACGAAGTAAATAGCTATAACTTTGTGATTCTGTTTAGGCCAGCAGAGAAGGCTTAGCTGGCCCTGACGGCCCACCACTGCATTAACCCCATGTCCCCATTAGGTTTAATGTTTAGTAGCTTCAAAGTCAAACGTTTCTTTCTTAAACAGGCTATCCTTTGTAAGGTTTCAGCTACTTAAACGTAAAATCCTGCCTCTGTTTAGTAAATTCCACACTTAAATCATTTTATGACAACCAATCAAACTCTATCTGCTCCTGAAGACTGTGAGATGTGGTTGAAAGCCTGGGTGATCCGAGTTGGATTCGCCAAACCCTGTTAATTGTACAAACTCGTCGTAGATTGCTTGTTTCCACCCCGTTAATGCCACCTGATCATTAGCATAACTGACGGCTACATAAGACCACCTGCTGTGCTGCTTTTGTGGGCAGGTTCCATTCACAAATGGCCCCCAAGAGTCAGAAAAGCCTGACGTCCTGCTGTAAACGTAACAAATGTAGCAGTTGCAGTCGCAGTATTATATTATTAAGGTCATCAACATTGTGTCATTGCAGATCTGTACAGACGGAAGTAAAAGGGGGATTATTCGATATGAGGTTAGATGCCAAGAAACGTATTGTGAAAGCAAAGCGGTCCATGTCTTAAATGGTGAAGGGGGTTTGGGGCAGTCAGGATCATGTGACAGTCCCGGATGAATTAGAGAATTAATTTCATTATAGGTCAGGTGCAACGCATTCTCACTCCTGATTTGTCAAATACCAACACTTGTTCAGTGGCTCTACACTTCCAACTAGGGATGTCCCACTATCACGTTTTAACTACATGATTATTGTGGCCAAAAAAGTCAAGACAACGATGTTATTACATCTTCTATAAAAAATGTGGGGAAAATTCACTCAACTGTCATATTAACATATTTTTGTGTGTGTTTTGTATATTTTTGGACTAATTATTGACACTTGTGTGTATGTGGGGCATTGGTTGAGAGAGATGAAGCGAGAATGAAAATAAAACAAATGATTTAATAGCTGAATTGTTCACATGATATTATCATATGTGTATTACTAACATTATATCAATATTTACATTTTTTAAATATCAATCAATACCTATATATGACTTCACCGCTATTTAAATTTATGACGCTCTAGGTTCCCCTCTTGCTCCAGTTTTGGACCTGTCAGGGATGGCTTTTCCTCAGTTTACACTTGTTACATGTCTCTTTTCAAAAAACTTTTTAGGTTTACTTGATTGTGTTTAGGCAACAAACTAATTGGGCTCCGGTGAAGTGTGTGGTTTGGTAAGTATTGTAAAATAAGTTTGTTACATAAAATAAGTGCGCTTACGTTCTCAACTAACGTCATGTAAGTTACGCAACAAAACTACAGTAGAATAAGTCAATGTTGACTTGGTTTCACACGAGACACGAACAATGGTCTCCCCTGTGAGAGTCCCGTGTTTGTTTGACCCTTAGCATCACCCCAAACTCCTCCCACAGCAGTCGGTTGCTCTAGCTTAGGGGTCGGCAACCCGCGGCTCCCTGAGTCTACATCCACACTAATACGTTTTCGTTTTAAAACAGAGTTTTAACAAACAAAAACGATCTCCGTCAACACGACATTTCAGCATCGTTTTCGAGATGATCTTCGTCCAGACTGCAACGCCTGAAATCGAATATCTCGTGACTATTCACGTACACTGGGCATGCAGGTGGGTACCGGTGTTACGTCCCTACTGGTTTTCAAACCTACTGGTTTCCCTTCCGTGCATGTGTTGTGTTCACTTAACAGCAGCAGCTGTTTTCTGCCTCTGTCTCCAGATTCGTCACACATTCACAAACATATTGCTGGACATCTAAAAGCCACATCTCATATCCATTGCGGGGATTACAATTGTATAAGTGAGCACTACATCACAGCCACGTATGAAGAAATACCTTGAAGAAAACATATTTATGGAAAGATCGCAACAACCTGGAATCGAACTCTGTCAAGCAAAATAGTAATAAATCCAAAGACGGCCACGCCACGCGATCCGCCACTTGCATCTTACGTTGCTGTCAAGCACCTTTCCCTCCAGGTGGCTGGTCATGATTTGCAGACCCCCGCCCTCGGTAAACTATCAATGGATAAATCCAAAAAAGCAAAGTCACGGAGGAAAATAGAGTTTAATTCTGCATGGACTTATTCATTTGCTTTCACTGCCAACAATGCTGGCTTACTTATTTGCAAACAACAAAAAATGTAATGTTGAGAGACACTTCCAGAACAAGCACACATCATTTGCTGAAAAGTATCACGCTGGAGATGAACGAGAAAGAGCGATTTCTCAACTGCTGCAGCAAACTCTCCTCCTCATAAGAGTTTGATATTGTTATAACAGGTAAAATAGCAATAACATGTCAAGAATTGTCTTTATTCTTGTTCTATAATTTCATTAATACAACAAACTATAGTTGTATATAATAGTAGTATATATATATATATATATATATAATATAGTATAAGTGTATATAAAACTTTATAAGATGTGATATAAAATAGCTTTTGCAGCTCCAGACAAATTTTATTTGGTGGAAAATAGGGCAAAATGGCTCTTTGGATAGTAAAGGTTGCTGACCCCTGCTCTAGCCGTCTAATAATGTAGCAGATGGGTTTACATTGGAGTTAGTTGAAAGCCCAGTGCTTCTCATACGTTGAGTTGGCGGTGAGAACAATTTGTACAGCAGTCTCCTGTACAAAAACCTATACATTTGATTTGATGCTTTTAATGGTTTTATGTGAAGCCCTTTGAATTAACTTGTTGTTGAAATGTGCTGTACAAATAAACTTGCCTTGCCTTGCAGACCTTGAGGCAGCTGTTGGAGTGTGTGAGAATATTAGTTACACTGTAATTGAACTACTTAGACAGTCTGCCTGTGGCAACAGGCAGACTGTCTGTACACGACTCATGCCATAGGCCTGAACCACTTGTGAATCACCTCAGGACGAGAAAATTGCTCAGTGCCACTAATTCTAATAAATCACTTGAACTCCTCACTTAAGAACAAATCCATTCATAAGGGTGATTCAGAATACATGAGGCCCATCTGGTTTTGACATTAAATCCTCATCAATACTTTGTTCACTTTGATTTATTCAACATGAAAAATCTGATGCAATGACAGATTCTTTTGCCCTGTGTTTACAGTGTCATCTGTCTAGCAAACCGGTAAGCTGCCCTTCTTCAACAGGAAAGTTAGCTTGCTCACAGCATGAACCAGTCAGACTTTCTGCCAAAGTCCCATGTTTGCTGAATTATTCTGGATACTGAAAAAAACACTAAATTACATTTTTTTTTATTACATTTTCATTTTTTCTTTTATAACTGAAATAATTCAGTTTCCATCAGCCTTAACATCCTCATTAACAAAGTGAACATTCCCTTCAAGCAGGAAAATCAACTTAATAATAACCAGTTTACATTTCTTCTTCCTTCTGCCGACCCTTCCCTTTTCTGCCACATAAGTGGAGCAGCCGGCTGATATGAAATCAACTTCAATCTCAAACTCATTTCCACCCAAAATATCACTTCTCGCCCTCTAACCCTGTGTTTTGCGCCTCCTGGTCTGCGCTGGCTGTTGTGTTCCACAAAGTCACAGATGACCCTGTCAACACCAACCCAGCAGCAGATGTAGGGGCCACGGCTGGCACGCCGGTGTGGCTGCCCAAACAGCTGTGCCACCAGAGGTGGGTAGTCTCCCCAGCTATGATGGATGACTCGGACAAGTTTTGCCACAGTTGCCAGGCCACACAACTTGTGGACCCTGGAGTTTCACAACAAGGCTAGCACACACAGAGCAACAACAAACAGCTGTTTCAACCAAATTAGTTTGACACAGAGTTCTATCAAAACCGACGATGTGAAAATCTTCTGTTTCCTCTTTAGTTTTTCTTTTAGATGGAGAACGTTTGAAAGTTGCCTGCAGATGAGTCAAGCATCTTGTTTGAGCTACTACTTTGAATAAATTATTATTCTTTTGCATTGTATTGTATTTACAGTTGTTCCGATACTGGTACCAGTGTGAAAGCGTGTTGAAATCAGCAGGAGGAGAGCTAGTTAGTGTTAGCTGTTAGCAGACGCTGGACAGCACAGTCCTGCTTGGCCAGATAACAAAGCTAACGTTATCGAAGGTTGGGCCCAATGCCAATGTCCCCCCTATGGCCTTAAACCCTGTACCCTCAGGGACTTAGTGCGAAAAACTGTAAGGGCTTAAAATGGTGTAAATACAAATGGGACAACATTTCACGTTACCATGACAATGTCAAAAATGATGATGTTTAGAAGTTTAGTAGTTTATTACCTGGATCCCCATTAGCCGACGCCTTACCGACCCCTAATCTTCTGGGTCCACATGATTACAATTGTGGCTATTTATTTTATACTTTTTACTCCCTGATTTGAACATCCTGGCTCTTTCCTCACAAGATAAGAGGTAACTTCAAATAATATATGTACTTGTTTTTGTCAAAACAGCTTCAATGACAAAATGAAATATTTGATGAATAAATAACTAAATTATTTCATGTTTTTTAATGTTCCATCTTTAATCCTTAATGTTTCTGTGTAAATGTAATATTCCAGGCACGTGCCGTCCTCTTTGTTTACCTTTTTTGTACGTCTCCTGCGTCCACTGGTTACCCCTGTTTAACGTCAAATTGCAATGAATTGTGGGTAATTTCCTTGGGCAAAGTATGATTTTGACTTATATGTACCTATACCTAATACACTTTGTGTGTTTGTTTTTTTTTTCAAAATATATGCTGTTGAGAATACATAATAATAGCCCATGTCTTTGTTTGATAAGGATACCATTTAATTATTGCAGAATCAATCATCATACAATAAATGACAGGACAGGCTAGTCCTCCATAAAATACAAAACAAAATGTAATACCATGAATTAATACTGTCACCATCCAAAAAGTGGAAAATGCTGTATATTAATTTTAGGTCATATCTTCCACCCTTCATTTAAATCTAAAAGATGTTTGGTATTCCTTTCTTAAGAATTTCCTATTTATCTATTTAGTTTTACAGTATTAACTATACTTATAGTATACTTATATATTTTGAAATACTAATTTGTTTATTTTTTCAGTTATCTTATTTAGCTTTTTCTCTACATACACATTGATTGTACTGGCTTAAAATGGCTCAATGGATCTGAGGCTTGTTTTTCACGCCGTTTTATTGATAATAAATATCAAGTAAAGAGATTAATAAAAACACTTGCTGGGGTTCAGCTAGGATTCAGTGCAGCCTACCCATTCCTGGATCCCATGTAAGAAATAAGAACACTGCATTCATGCTTGTCAGCTTCCAACTCATAGACCAAGCCTTTTGATTGGACTACATTTAAATAAAGATAAATCTGATGTTTGGGTTACAGGTCTAGGAATATCTCAACCTGCCAAACTAGCGTGGGGATTTTGGGACCTGACAGCATAATAAAATGCTTATTCAAATCTTGTTAATACAGGAAATTGTAGGTGCATGTGGCTGAGGAGGTTTGCGCTAAAACCAAACATGGACTTGGATTTAAGATGGAGGTCAGACGTACTTTTGTGGAGCTCCATTAGGGAGTTCAGTGTATACATATCTTTCCCTTCTGCAGTGATAGAACCAGCCACAAAGGAGACGGATTTGAATAAAATCTCATTCAGCCATTTGTCATGTCTCCTATGCAAATCGCGTTGTCATGCCGGCACCGCAGCAATAAGGCAACGGATGGCGATGGTGTTGTTTCTCATGGCTTATTGCACACACCTTCTGCTACAACCCTGCATCTCCCACACAGTCTTGTGGGTAAGAAGGCGACATGAAGGGAAGGCAGAAAGGGAAATCTGCTCTCCTTCCCTCGTTATCTGTGGCTGAATATTTTGCACGCACAGCTTCTCAACAGGCTGTTTCCCCTCTTCAGAGGCCTGTCTAAAGCAACCTGCTGCTAAGGAGGGAGATAAGGACTTGTGCTTCCTGGTCATCTTCGGGAATCGAGCTTGTGATCTGCTCTTGGCCACCTGAAGTGGTGCTGCAGTTAGCACACTATGATGTGGAGGGCTTTGTGCTGTATGGCTAAAGAGTTGTGTTTCTGGCCACCATGCAGTTAAGTGATGGACGCCGTGTGTCTGGAAGTGTCTGTTTTCATCAAGAATTCAACAGCAAAGCATCATAGAGCTGGATATATCTGATTCCGTTCGGTGTGAATACTTAACAATTTCCTGAAATTGTATTTCAAATGCAGAATCAGAAATAACCCCAAACATGTCCATGCCAACAAAAGAACACACAGGCAGTGATACACAGGATCACTTTTCAGCTGGGCTTTTTCACTAAAATGTTGCTGACTAGGTAATGTTTATCTCAGTTCCTGGGTCAGTGTCATCCATTAGAATGTTTGAATTTCAGTAACCCTGTATGGTCAACCCTATTTCCTACAAAATTGCATTCCCACGTAGTTGAACTGTGTTCTCAACTACGTTCTAAGGAAAACATGTTTTCTCCCAAAATACGGTTGCCGTTTTAACACCTGGCTAACATTGTAAATTAAAACAAAAAAGAAGGCAACAAATCTACTCAGTTATGTTTAGTAAAACATCATAGTTTGGCTTAAAATAAGTACATAGTTGTTACGTTCTTTAATTGAAGTAAGTCAACATTGCCTTCTGGTTTCACATGAAACACAAACGGCAGTCTCTCAGGTGAAAGACCTGTGTCGGTCTGACCCATCCACCCGACCTCCTTCCCAAGAGGACTTTGCTTCGAAACCTATTTGGGATATGTCAAACACGGACATAATCCGGGAGAAAATATGTTTCCCTTAAACATAATTGAGAATGCAGTTTAGTGGTATGAGAACATCATTGTCAGTAGAATGATGGTATGGGTGCATTTCCCTGAAAATACAACGGCTAATATCTGAGTGTGGAAATAGCATTGTATGCTAACACTAGCATAATTTGCCTCAGCGCACACATCTCCTTCCTTAATCAGGTATATTTTCTGATACAATGCCAACACTGCAGATGCGGAGTAAAGATTTGAGGCAGTAGAACACAGTAGTCTGAAATTTCTTTGCATGTTGGAATGTTGTAGGTGGTATTCAGAGAGTGTTAGATTTGGTATTGTGGCGAGCTAGCAGGTGTGGATGGGTTAAAAAGGATGACACACGCACACTCAAAACACAGGAGTGTAGAGAAAGAGAGAGAGAGAGAGAGAGAGAGGGTTCTCTGGGAAATGCATAATAATGTATCCAAATATCTGGCCGTTGTTCTGGTTTTCCAATATGTGGATTAATCTAGTACAGATACCAAAGCAATACTTTTGTTTATACTTTACTTTGAGGAATTTATTTTAAAGAAGCCAAACTCATATGTTCATTTGTTGTCCAAACACAAGCAGCCATAGAAGCTATCAAGCTTTTGGTGCAGTTCAGACGATTTTGAATAAATGGTGCCACAGAAACATTTTGGCCAGTATAAAAGTATCGAGGTTCAATAACCAGCTCTTCCTATTTGTGATTACTCCTCCTTTGGAATGCCAAATTTTCCACCTGTGCAGCTCCAAACCAATGAAAAATCTTTTAATTGCATCAAAGTGATGTTTAATGCCCTCCTGATAATAACGCTTGGGCCGCGAGGGAAGGTTTTTATTCTGCCAGCCATATTGCTGCTCGTAACGTCAAACGCCGTCAGAAAGTTGTAACCAGACTCCAAATGTGAAATGATTTAGTGCGAGACTTGTATATAGAAAAGCTATTGATCTACTGCACTCACCGAAGCCCTCCTTAAAAATTCACAGGGCCAATAAACACACATAAACCTCACCTGGCAAGCCTTTCGTGAGCGACACACGCAAAGCGGCTAATGGCTAATGATTTAGTGAATCTCGTAGTTATTTATAACTCTGAGCTTCGCTTATTAAAAGCTAGACTTGGTAGTAAAAGACGGTCATAAATTAGCTGTCTAGGAGGCAGGCCTTCACACTGGAGTGCATACTGTACAGCATTGAAATGTGTCTTTGTGTCAACGAGTGTGTTCCATACCTGGCAACCTGGGCAGCCCCATGTTTTTAGAGCAAGCAAAGACCCAAGCAAAGTCTTACAGTGGGTTTGCCTGAGGTATTGGCAATCTCGTCTGTGTTAACTCCAACTGGAAATAAATTCCGTCTTCCACTATGAGGGAATGAATAGAAATATCAGAATTCACCACGGTGCATGGGCTCTTTTTATTGCATGAGATGATATCTCCCTCTATATACTGTATTCCCACTCTGTAAAATTCCATTAGGCTGCTAAAATGACTTGTCCTCGCGCTGCAAAAGGTGGCGTCCATTTGCCGATTCTATCATCGACCGGGCGCTAACCTCCGTTTCCCAAAGCACACACTTCCATGTTCTCTCACACACACACACACATGCTCAAGGCCATAATGATGTGCTATGTTCCCATGTTACAGGACTTTCTTCAGATGACCAGATGGCTGTGGAGAAGCAGCCTAATGGTCCAAACACCCTGGTGTCCATTAAATACATAGGAACCAGCCATGGTCCGTATCAAAGTAATGACCGACAGATACTGCTGCTACTCCTGTTGCTGTCTGTAATTGGCGTCCTGGCTAAAGCTAACACACATTCATGGCCATTCTTTCCAAGCCCACACACACACACACACACACACACACACTAGGCGACACTGCAGGTCACCATTAACCCTCATCATCCCTCCTCATTTGAGTAAATCATGTATGTTTTAGCCATACTTTCCTTTTAATCCATGCTGTGGCTACTGTACCATGAGACTCATTGCAGCCTAAACAATGGCCACTGTGGGGCTTTTAATCTAATGGCCTAATTGTCCTGATCTCATGATCTCTTGTATGTGCTGAACTCAGCAGTGACCCACATGTTGTCAATATACGACTCATTACAATGGAGACAGTCGGAGGCCCCCGCTACTTTGACAGCACATTGGAGAGGGTAATTGTGTGGCAATAAACAATGTTGTCTAAAGGGTGTAGGCAGTATTCTGGAAATAGCATCGTCATCACACAGTTTATGGGATCATATGCAGCACGTTAAATGGAATTAACCTTTTTTCCTCTGTGACGACATATCACTGTGTATCAGTGTCTCCTCTTTTAGAAACTCCCTCTCTTCCCCTCACCATCCATTCACCATCCCCTTATCTCTCCCCCTCTATGACTCCTCATCTCTCTTTCACTTTACCACCACATACCCCCCAAAAATGTTGCCATTGTTTCTGCAAACCACAGGATATGATAAAATGTGTACATTTCTGGATAAAAAAATAAGTTTCATAGATATTATTCTTATCAGCCTCATATCACGCAAGTAACAACATAGCGTGACAATGTAAGTAACAATGTAGTGTAACATAACAACGGAGTGTAACAATGGAGCATAACAATGTAAGTAACAACGTAGTGTAACATAACAGCATAGCGTAACAACATAGCGTAACAATGTGTAACAACATAGCGTAACAACATAGCGTAACAATGTGTAACAGCATAGTGTAACAACATAGCATAACAATGTAGTGTAACATAACAGATCGTAACAACATAAAGTAACAATGTAAGTAACAACGTGAAAAAAAACTTGTCTTTCGTCTTGCAAACTATACCACCCCTGTTTTACTACTGTTATTAACGAGCTAACGCTAACTTGTCATGCTGTCATGCAAGCTGGATAACGAGTAAACAGCAGCACCAGAAGAGCTACTGGAGGGACGTTACGTTCCTCACTTCAACAGTAGGATTCTGTAGTGACTAACCCTGCTGTTGAACTCCCTTCCTCCTCATCAAGGACTCCAACATGTTTACGTTTTAGGTGCTGAATCATCACCGTGGTGCTCCCGTGCCGTGTCATGTCGCTTTTGCATATCTTGCAATTAACACACTTTTTCGATTTATTTAGTGTGAAATGCTCCCACACCTTGGATGACTTAGGTCATACTGATTTCTCTGCCTCCGCCATGTGTTTCAGAACAATGTTACGGGTCTCTCCGATGGTCTTTCCTCTACCTGTGCTCCGCTCTTTTTAAAAAAAAAAAATGTTGTTCTGCTCTGCTCTGCTCCGCGCTCAACTCAACTTTTTTTTTATACTCAAACAGCTCCACGACTTATTGAGTGGCGTAATAATCGCGCGACACAACAAATCGATAATGAAATTCGTTGCCAACTCTTTTAATAATCGAATTTTATCGATTTTATCGATTCGTTGTTGCAGCCCTAATTGTAATAATGTATTGTAACAATGTAGCCAAACAACATAGTGTTGCCACTTAGCATAACAAAGTAGCAGACTTGTTAGCTTGTTTTACTCACTATTATAGGCAACTTTTAATAAAGTTTGCTCAATATATAGACAGGGGAGACATCTTATTGTGATCCCAGGTCAAGTTGATCACTATAAGCACATGAATGTATGTATAAATGTATTTCTCATGCAAATTACCGTCTAATTGACATTAGTATATTTATTACAAGAATACAAAGTAATGCAACAGACACCTTCACTAGTTATTGTCTCTCTGCCAATTCTTTTGCTTTTTCCCTCACCAAGGGCTGGCTTGGGGTGAGTCTTTACTGGTTTTTAGTCAGCTCTGTGTCACTGTAGCGCGGGTCTCCTAATTCACCCAGTGAGTGACATGGAGGGAGACGAGCGCTGTTCGTCTGCATTACTGCCCATGCTGCAGCAGTGCAGAGCCGGTTGAGGTTCACTGTGGGGCATTACGTGACGAGGCATTATCAATCCCCTTGATGAAGGGCAACTTCAACAACAGGTTGACAAAACACATTTTTTTTATTAACATTAGCCTACCTTAGTTTTAAAATGTGTTTTCCATATGTTGTCATGTATGAAAAGACAAAATGAATACTATAAGTGGCCACTTGGTTACTGTATGGGAATTATTTAAACAGAAGTTGAATATGAATGATTCTGTCCAAAGCTTCTGTCCTAAGCGGTTGATCACTGTTACTGTGATCACTATAAGCTGTTTACACTGTACTACGTCACTTGCTCTGACCAAATGCAGAAAAACAATAAGGTTGACGGTCAATGTATCTGTGGTTTGCAGAAACGTACAATGCGAACATTTTTCCCCGACGACTACACTCCCTCTTTTTAGTGGAAATCTTCACCCTCCAGGCTTAACATTTCAAATAAAAGTGATGGAGAAGGAATGCGCATGCGTGTTGCTTGTCTGCTTTTCGATGTCCCGGCGCATGTCGTCTACCCGGGAGACCAGCAGGGTTGACGTGGACAGGGGCGTCAAACTTTTCCGACGGCGCTGCCATCTGTGCACTCCCGACAGAGAGGGATCACGCTGCAGACACGCGGCGTTCACCTGAATATGAATGAAGCTCATTCAGAGGGAGTCTCACACCATGTTGATGAGTCATGACTCATAACGAGGCCGATGGAGGAGAAAGCTAATGGTGGAGAGTGCTGGGTGTGCGCGCAAACACACGGTAGCTGTAGTCGATTTTGCGTGGCGTCATGCATATTCACAAACGCGGCACACACACACACACACACACACACACACACGAGGCAGTGTGTCTGTCGCAGTCACTGCGGGCCACTGCAGTAGGTTGGGGGTGGGCTAGGATTTCGGATTTAATTGTTTTACGGGAGAGTGACAGGAATGGAGAAAAAGGTGGCCCTCGACCCCTCTCCACACGCACACACACACACACACACACACACACACACACACACCCGTACACATTCAGACACACGATCCCTCCAGCACAGCACAGAGACTCAGCGGTACTGAGCGAGACAGTCTATTACAGAGACTGGGGAGGGCCCTGAGGTACACATATGGGAGGGAGATAACACATAGTGGTGGCAGTGGAGGGCTGCGCAAGCTCCCGGCAAGTGTACATGTGCGATGACTGGTGTTGATTCTCTGTGCGCGTGCACTGAGTTTGCACTCAGAGGTGTTAATCCTGTGTTAATCAATGACTGCGTGTGTTTAGCTGGTGATGCTGGCAGCAGATTCACGCACACGCCTGCGTGTTTCTCTCTCTCTCTCTCTCTCTCTCTCTCTCTCTCCTTTACTATCCTTCTGCCTCGCTCACTCTCCCCCTGCCCACTCTGTGTGAGCGCGGAGAGGAACAATAAGAGGAGTGTGGGAGTAGCAAGGTGAGACTCAGATATGGAATTAAGTACGTGTTATTACTACTGGGACAGGACTCGGAGGCTGCAGGCCACCGGCAGCCCGCGCTCACTGTTTTGGCTTGAGATAAAATATCATGTGTACACTGCCGTATTGCTTAAATATATGTGTGAATAGATGACGGGGAAGTTAAGGAGGAGCTCTGAAGTTCTGCTTCTAACTGAGATGAGAATACACCTGTGTACTTGACTATAAACTGATTTTTTTCCCAGATGGAATTGAATGAATGTGGTTGAATGAAATTCACTCTGTGCAAGATATTGATAGTCATTTAGGAGGTTTGATGTTTTTCCTCTAGATATATTGCTATATTTTTTTCAATCCTCTCAGCAAAAGAGAGCAGATCTGGGATCGTTTCCCAGCGCCCCCTTGACAGCATCTTTCATTACAACCTGACGGATGGGAAAAAAACTGACTGGAGATCAGCGATTCAGCAGACAAGACGTCAGATAAAAGGTTCGTTTCGGGCCACACACACAACACGTGCGCTTCGATCGATTATCACATAATGATGGTCATAATGAGCCTTAATCAACATTCTCTTAACATCCTCCAGCACTAATGCATCCAGCCCCACCCACCATCGCTTGCAACTGATCAATTACAGAGCCATTATGGGGAATGTCTTGCACAGCTCCGAACATGCAATGCAGTCCACTCGCTGGTCTCGACGGTGGCCGCAGCAAAATGAACTTAGCGAACAATCTGAGGATCAATCCCATCACTTAGCCAATTAGACAATAGGGAGACAGACGCCCATTACGGTAAGAACCAATCGATAGCCGGAGCCAGGGGCCGAGGCGGGCTGTCTGGTCCCGCGGAGCCGCCAGGGGTTTGCGTGCAGCTAATGGAGGGGAAAGGGGGCGGTGCCGGGCGGGCGTTTTTGATGGACGGCTTGGACAGGACGCTCTCGGCAACGTTTGGAGGGTGTTGACACCGAGAGCTGGGACGTTGTAAACATGACAGAGAGAGCGGTGTGGGGTTGGACAGACAGACACTGGGATCAATGACGGAGAGTGCAGCCAAGTCACCAGTTGATTTTCCCCTCAACACTTTGACAGTCCTCCTTTCACACTTTGGACACTTTAAGTGGCTGATTCACAACGGATCGACAAGTTGTCTGAAAATTTGATTGTTTGTGGCAAATGACTCGATATTTTAGTTTCTTCTTTTCTCGTTGAATATCATTTAGAGGCTTTTGTTACTCCATTCCATCATAACACAAATTATGACTCTTGTGGTCCCATTAGTGTAAAACATTGACAGATGCTGATAAACAGGCCCAAACTTTATTAACACAAACTCTTACACAAAACCTGTTGTGGCTGAAGTGCTTGTAATTACATACATTCAATATGATTTTCACGCAAATAAGCTGATTGGTGAGGCCCATTGTATATGAATGGCTTGTTATTTTCTTTAGATGCTGGTGAAAACAACAGCCATTTTTGTGAGAGCTACATCCAAAGTAGCACTTGCATGCAGACAGATCATAACATGTTATGATTTTTGAGCCAATTATGAATATTTGACAGAGTGTGTTCCAGTCTCGGCCAGTTGGTTTTGAAACTTAGGATATAAAATCATACAGTGTGTGTTTGATGATTTTAATACAGGGGTCAGCAACCTTTACTATCCAAAGAGCCATTTTGCCCTATTTTCCACCAAATATTTTTTTTATATAGTTATATTATGTATACAAAAACTATAGTTTGTTGTATTTATGAAATTATAGAACAAGAATAAAGAAAATTCTTGACATTTTATTGCTATTTTCAGTTACAGCATCACCTCAAACTCCAAGATAAGAGGTGTTCCCTTTAAAAGATTGTCCACTGTGCAAAAAATAATGTTATTTTTTGTCAAAGCCTCAGGCCATGTCCACACTACTCCGTTTCCATTTGAAAGCACATATGTTTTGCTACGTTTACACTGAGCGTCTACACTACGCCAGAGATTTCAAAGCACCAAAAACGGATACGTTTGAAAACGCTCCTGAGGACGGATACGTTTGAAAACTCTGGGGTTGCTTTGTCGTGTGGACGGCGTAAACGCATACATTTGGAAACGATCACGTGTTCACTACTTGATTGGTTCTTAGCAGTCACGCCCCCATCACATGACCCTTTCCCGGAAGATCACAAACAACAACAGCATTGATTACCGATCGACTACCAGGTTAATTCAACACGCACAACTGATTACAGGCGTTGTTGACCTTGTTGTCTTTACTAGCAGCTGTTGTCCAGTTAAAGTCTGCATGTCTGCGGAGGAAGCAGCTGTTATTGGAGCGATTAGTGAGCGGCGTGACCAGTGGCGTTATCAGACCTACAGAGTGGACGTCTGAAGTGACGGTTAGCGGCTTTGAGGAGGACGGACACAAAACGGAGGACTTTCCTGTCCTTATTATTGTTTATTCTTATTATTTCTTAACTAATGTGAAGTCCACACATAAACTATAAACCACCCCCCCCCCCCCCCCGATACTCCGTCAAGCTGTCAGAGCTATCATGGAGCCCACACTGTCACTAACTGCACTCTCTGAAGACAGACAAAAAAAGTAATTTCAGAAAGAAGCAGACAGAAAGGTCTTCAATATGCGTTTGAAGGATTTATCCAGGATGTTAAAATGATTGAGCAGTGAAAACAGGTTGAAAAGATAAAGATAGAAGCTAAAGATCACAGTGTGAAGGTGAACCAACACATCACCTGGAGACCCAGACAGAAGACAATGAAATTAAGGAACACTGTTCCTGTATAGTTGGGTAGGTCTTTATTTACTGTTAAAAAGCAAAAACCACAAGTGTGTACATTACAATACAATACCTTCAGCAGCTAATAAGTGTTAACCCTAATTAATGATGTGCTAACGTACTCTGCTAATATTAGCTCCACAAGTTTTTACATAGAAACGTAATGTTTTAGAGACGTATATCTCCTTCCAACCTCTCCAGGTATCACTATTACACAACGTTTAACCATGACGAGTTCCAAATCCACTATATTATGATTTTCATAAAACTTGGGGTGTAGCATGGGCCAAGGAAGGACCTATTAAATTATTGTGTTGATCCGAATCACAGAGCATGTATTCATTTTTAATTATGGAATCAGCCTTGGCAGAGGTCTGCGTGATGATAAAGTCTTTGTATGATAATCTTCAGGTGCTTTCACATCAGGGACCAGGGGCCGGATCAGAGTACACTTGACCCCAAAGTCCAGTTTATTTGATTAGTGGGAACACTATGGCCCGAGTCCATTGAAAAGGTGGTCTTGGGAACAGATCATGTGTACAGTTTGCATCAGGGGTGAATACCAACAGAACTAAAACAAGGAAGGAGACCGCTATTTAGAATGTGTTATCATTACTAGGCGACTGTCTCATTCAGACACGGATCCCTCTGTAAATGCTTGTTTGAATTTATATACAATATATACAAAAATGCTGAGATTTATGGGACAGTTCAAGAGTATTTGCATACGCGTGGGTACAATATAACAACAGAACAATGCTGTGACAAGCTTAAGATAATGAGGTCTGCAATACTAGAGAGTGAGGGATGTGGCGCTCAAGTCTCGTGGCTCAACTGATAAAAAAAAGAAATTTCTGTGGTATGATGAAATGGACAGCATAATCAGCAAAAAACAACAAGTGAGCCTAACTCTATTAAGTCACAACCCATCAAACGTCGCATAGATGATGACGCAAGGGTCCTCGGGTTTGGAATAGCAACTACAAAGGAAAAGCTGGGTGGAAAGGGGGAGCAATCGTAATAAATCAATCATACCTAATATGCAAACTCCCTTAAAGTCTGCTCCAAGCTTTGGGTAGCAGATACTGTGTTATAGAGTAGAGCAGCTTGTTGGTAGAGTTACTCTCTTCACACAGCAGGCTGAGCGTCTCTCTATGTCTCAGCCTCTATAGCCGCAGGGCAGGATGCCCTCAGGGGCCAGATATCCACTTGGAATTACTGTTGACACCCTCTCCCTCTCTGTGTCTCTCTCTGCCGCTGTATGAAAACCATTCTTCCCACTTTCATCCTTAACGTTCCAAAACTTGCAATTTACCTTTAGAGGGATTGACAAAATACCAGGTGTTTACCTCTGTTCTGTCCAGATTATTATAATCATGTTGCTGCACGGCCTATCCCTTATCTTTTAGGTAGTCTTTCACAGCACCTGAACCAAATCCTGCACCGAGTCCAGTGGGCTCAGTAAACAATGGTTACTGTACAATGCCCTCCATAATCCCATTTGCCTGCAATACAAATATCAAAATACTGTGTGTGGGTGAGGGAAATGCATGCGCTAATGTCATGAATATCAAACAATGCTGTTGCCACGCCAACAATAGCCACGGTTGACCTCATCCAAATCCCGGTGCCAAACGGTACAATGGTGGAATCAGAATTGTGTCTGTGAGTTGGTCTCGTCAAGGTCAACGCGTCTGTCGTCTAAAAAATGAATACGATGCTGAGAGCAGAACACGTTACACTGGAGGCTTTGTACAGTCTGTGTGCTTTAAAGTGGACTAGGTATATCTGAGCGGCGTGGTCAGTGGTCTAATAAGTCTTGGTCTTGAAGTCGTTGTGGTTTTCACACTGCGTAGCTGACTGGCAGGGTTGGGAGGGTTACTTTAAAAATGTATTCTGATACAATTACCTGTCAAAAATGTATCACAATACTAAAGTAACATAACTTGATTACTTTCCGTAACTTTTTGTATTACTAACTAATTAATAAATGTAACAGAATACAGAATATCTTATTTGTATCATAATTACGTAACCCCCTTCTATGTAATCTATTACTCCTCAGGCCGGCTGGCCAGTGAAGGGAGGTCACAATAACTCAAAATGGATGCAGCAGAATCAGGAGGCAATATATGGTTCTGTCCTCTTGTCCGTGCTTTTAACCCTTTCACAGTTTTTTCAGTTCATTAAATTAATAGTAACATTTTTGCAGTGGTGGGCCGTCAGAGCCAGAAAAGCCTTCTCTGCTGGCCTAAACAGTCACAAAGTTATAGCTATTTTATAATTTAATAATTTTTCTTCTTTTTATGTATTCTAAATATTTTTCCTATTAGCTTATTATCTCATTGCCATAGCTACTGTCTTCCTCAGTTGCTCTGCTTCCAGCACAGCTTGTTTTAAGTAGAGCTTTTATTCAATCAGATTTCGCCCCGATGCTGTCTCTAAATAAAAAAATCTGCCAAGAATTACAAGTGAATCCCTTTGCAGTTTAAGCAAATGGGGACAATATTGTTGATTGTCATAGTCTTCAACCAATCAGACTTTTAGTTTGACATGTTCTTTGACATGTCAGAGCCTTCCAACTGGCCTAGCATACGTGATTGGTCAGTGGGCTAGCGTGACAAGTTTGGCGGTGACAATCCCAATATCTACTGCTTCTGGCGAGCGGACATTTTCAGCCCTCAAACGCATTAAAACGTATTCAAGAAATACGGCTGGGGAGGCTCGACTGTCATCACTGGCGTCCATAAATCAAGAAGGACTTCTTGCTGGAACTGAACCGCACCGATGTTCTGTACAACCGTTTGGTAAGTGAACTGCTTTCGTTTTTACATCTGCAGTAGCTTTAACTGCCATACATATTATTTATGTCATTATTTCAAATGCTTGTTTAGATATTATTATTTATACAACTTGTTTTTATGAATATGGATTTGTTAAATATGAAGTGTTAAAGTTAAAGTGTTTAAGTGATCATCTTTGAAGATTCATCTGTTTTCAGTGGACTCATTTTCCCTCTCGGTGTTGACAGACGAATAAATCCGTCACTAACAAGAACTAAGGTGTCATGTATTTCCTGGAGGGAGTGATAGTAGCGTTACTACTGTGTTCATTTTTCTATCGTGTCATTTTATGATATGTTTAATATTGTTCCCTCTGATGTGAATAATATTTCACATCACATATGGCCTGTGCTCTTTAGTGTGCGGCGGAATGCATGTTTTAGCACCGCAGTTTTGCTGAATTGATTTTGACTATATGCATTGTCCGTTAATGACGCAGCATCCCGTCATGCATGCATATTCATGTATCTGAACTCAGCAGTTAGTGTATTTGTAGGTGTTGAGCTTCATTTTTACATGAAACCAATAATAACCGTAGCTGTGGCGTCATAATGAGGTTATTAGGAGGTGGTTCAACTGTAGTAGGGCAGCACTGAAGGCCCAGGTATAAAACACACGGCCCGCCACAAATGTCTTATTCAGCGTTCAGTTTTACTTAGCCACCTTCTTGTGTCCCTTCTGGTTGCAAAAAAAAAACTAGATGGCGACGGCCATAATGCCAAACTCAATACTTCAAAACAGCAGTCCACAAACCAATGAGTACATCTTCATCTATCAAATATCAAAATTCTATCTTCGATCAAATAGTGACTTGACAGTTGACAACATCTGCATACATATTACCCAAAGAGAATAAGAAATTGTTGAATCGTTTTTTAAAAATAGTTTATGTAATCATTTTGTCATTCTGTCACAAGACTTTACAAAAAAATCTAATAAAAACCATGACAAAGATGGGTTTGCACTTTTGATGGTTTATCTATCAAATTAAACTATTTGTAGTTTCTCTTAATACTTCGTTGAACACGGACGTATTTCCAATGTGCTCAACACATAGTGGGAGGGCCGGCTTTCTCTACGAGCCCCACAGGCCCCGGTGCAACTGCAACTTGCCTGCACTGTCCATATTTACACCCCTGGCACCTACATTACCAGCAATGCAACAAGACTGACAGTTGGGTGAGAGATATCGGGTATGTCATGTTAAGGCCGGCTAGCCTGGGACCACTAGCCTCAAGCAGAGAAGAGCAGCGGGCTACAGAGGACCGGTGAGCGCCCTTCTTTCTAACTCCACATCTTTTCAGTTTCAAACATTGTAGTCTTCTGAGCCAACTTTTTTTGATAAATAAAGCTGTAGTCCCCGACACTTTTAAACAGACTTTGATATGTAGAAATGAGTGAAGTTCCTCTTCAATAACAGACTAACATTGCAGCAAGGTGAGAAGTTATTAGAAAACAAGATTCCGCTGCTGATGAATTGCTCTCTAAAGTCTCAGAAATGGAGATCTTCTGTGTGCTCACAGTAAACTAGATAACTGATGACCACGTTTTCCCTGCAAATGTTTGCACTCAGTCATGTATTATTTGACTAAGCACAGTAACTACTCTTTATTTCCATTATAATTCCTTGCTCCTCGGCACTCCCTTCCCCACTCTGTGTCTGAAGTAGATGACACCAATTCAGAGGAAGTTCAGGAGCCACAGCATCCGAGTTAAAGCTCAGATCATGAAGACAGATTGGCGACGGTGGGCGCTCACAACGCTGCAGCTGATTACTTCTCCACCGTACCAGCCATCTCTCCCTTTTAAACCCAACACGTCGCTCCTCCCTTTTCTCATTTCGTGCCGTGGAGGGGAGTCGCAAGCGGGACGGAGGAAGATTGGGGAACCCGTCCATCAGAGGCGGGCCGAGCCAGGACACGGCCCATGAGGAGCGTCGCGAAGCCCCGCAAGTTATTACCCCTGCTACCCGGGCCCGTTTTGTCTTCATCAATTCTTAAACTCATAAGACTCCCTGCCTCTCTCCTTTTCCAAATTGTACCATCTATCAAGGCTGCTGCTCCTCTGCCTTCTTCCTCTCTGCTCTGCTCTTGCTCTGTGGTTTTCTCTCTCATGGTTCTCGTTCTCACTGCAGAACATGGCAGTGCGGCGACGGATCGTCAAATTATCCCCAGTATGAGAGGATAAGCTGTTTGTTTGCAGGTGGTATTGACAACAGCACCCTGCCACATACCTCTTTCTTTCTTCCTTCCTTCAACATCTCCTCTCCCTAAAATCTTTCCCTCCCTTCACCCCACTCTCCGTCTTACTTTATCTTCCCCTCTCCACTTTATCATCCTCCGAGCCCTCCTCCCCTCCCTCATCCCTCTCTACCCCCTGTCTTTCTTTTATCTGCTCCGTCTCGCTGCTGGTTTCTCATTGTGGCAGATCCGGCTGGTCTTTCTTTCTTTCTCCCTTCTTCCCCTCTCTTTCTCTCCATCTCTCTAATTACGTTCAGAGACAAAGGCGTCTGATTCTGCCTCCTCCCACTCAGAGCTGTCAGGCCTGGTGTAGGAGAGAGTTAATTTCACACTTACTGCATGCTTTAATTAAAAAGGGGTGAGGTGTGTGTGTGTGTGTGTGTGTGTGTGTGTGTGTGTGTGTGTGGGGGGGGGGGGGGGGGGGGCAGAGGGAAGAAAAAAAACAAGAAGGGATACATGCGCTCCGTCACACATCATACAAAGGGGTGGACTGTGTATGTGTGTGTGTGTTGTGAACACGCATCATGTTTGTGGCTTATGCCTTCAGGTATGTGTGCACAGAGCCAGTTGTGTGCGTTTTTTTTATCTCTTCAGCTGTGTAGGCGCGCATCCCAACACGTGCAGAGTTCACCTCTTCACTCCTCAGGTGGATGACACACGTACCGTCTCTCCTCCCTCAGCGGCAACAGGCTGTATTTTTAGCTGGGGGTCATTAATGAGGAATCAATAGGATTGTAATGCCTTGTTAAGGGGGCTACAGTCACACACACACACACACACACACACACACACACACACACACACACACACACACACCTTTGTACTTCCATCTTTATGAGGACATACATTAACATAATGCATTCCCGAGTCCCTTATCCTAACTTTAACCATCGCAACTAAATTCTTCACCCCAACCCTTCCCCTAACCCAGCTCTAACCGCCCCTAACCCTGACCCAAACCTACGTCCACCCTGAACCTTAAAACCAGGTTTGAACCCTCAAACAGGCCTCTGAAGGGCTGTCCCCAAAGTGAGGACCGCACAAAAAATTTTTCACTTTCCAGAAACGTCCTCACTCTGAAGGTCTAACACTCAAATGGGTCCTCACAAAGATAGCTGTAAAAGCACACACACACTGGCATCACTGATTTGATCCTCTGCATTGGCAGCTGGAGTGCCATTCCCACACAGACACACACGCACACACATGCAAATACACAACATTTCACACATACTTGAGCATGTGCAAAAACAAAAAGCACAAGGACGCTCATAAATACAGATATGAAATTACAAATGACGCACACACACACACACACACACACACACACACACACACACACACACACACACACCCACACACACACTGTATAGCACCACCCCCACCCCTTCAATAATTCTCACCACAGCAGCACATGATAACCCTTGTTAAGCTATTGAGATATGGATGATAGTGGAAACGCCCACCGTTGTCAAACCGGGTACTTCATCACCTTCATCCGCTGCATGCAGCAGCGAGACAGTGATCCAAGCAAGACATGCACCATCTCACGTATCCCTCTCCGCTGGCCAGCCATCGCAATTCTTTGGTGATATGATGTAGTGTATTACAAACAATGCTGTCACCGGATTCCTTTGTTTCTTAATGCAGCTCTGCATTATTTATCTCCCCTCACCCCCCATCCCCCAGCACACCTACAGGAGATAGTGCTGCTTCTATGATGTGAAAAGAATCTTGTGGCTGAGTGGCGTTGGCTGTGCGGACGTGTGTTTGCCGTGTTTTGTGGGCTGTTTGCACAAGTTAAGAGAGAACACATTTGTTTGCCGTGCAGGAACAGTCCGTTCTCCGTGCAGCCGCGTTGGACACGGGAATCAAGCTCGGTGTTGCCCCTGAATAGCATCTTTATGAAATATTAACTGCTGCTGTGTGACTTTGATTTGAGCACATGGTAGAAGAGTGTATAATGTGGGTTCCCGGAGTGCATTTCGGCCAATGCGTTCTGCCTCTTTTGCTCTCCACATGGACTGTTTACCTGCATTCAACCAAAGCTCTGGTCCACTACTTGGAGTACAAATGGACTACAAATGAAAACCAGAAGACTGCCAATACCAAAATCTTGTCCCATTGCTCTGTCCCAAATCCCAAATCAACATGGAAATGTGTGGATCTGCTTCATATCCTGCCCTGTACATGCCCACATCCAATCAATCAATGCACCTCAAGGATGTTGATGCATAGACATGAGCATGATCAATTGTTCTTCACTGTGAATGGTCAATGAATACAGCATCTGTTTATAGTAGTGCTGGGCAAGTTACTGCATTATTATCACGTTAATGCATTAATTAATTAACGGCGACAATTATTTTATTGCGCATTAATGAAGTTTTATTTAAAATGCCAGCAAAATCACCCAAACAAACAGTGGAGGGAGGCTTCGGCAGACTACGGTGGATGCAGCGTGTGGGAGAAGTATAGATAAACAAAAGCAAGACAAGCTAACAAATGCCACAGCAAAGTGGATATCTACAAACTGCAGGCCGATTAGTATTGTGAAAGATGTCGGTCTGAGGAACGTTCTCAAGGTGTGTTTGCGTCGCGTTTGGTGTGAACGCACCTTTTAGGATCGCAACGAATGACGGCATGTATGAGCCTCCCTCAAGACGCACCATCACAAGAAGAATACACGAGTTGTATGAAAAGGAGAGGACTACAAAAGCGACGGTGTTACAATGTGCACCAGCTGTTGCTCTCACTGGAGACTACTGGACATCGCTGGGTAACCATAATCACCTCGGAGTTACAGTGCATTATGTTGATGAACAGTGGGAGCTGCATTCACATGCTCTGACTGTCATGAAAACAGAAGACTGACATTTTGCTGAAACGTGCGCGGAACATTTTATTCATGTTGCACAGCAGTGGAACGTTTCAAATAAAGTCAGCACACTGAGCACAGATAGTACAAGAAATATAACTGCTACTGGAATACTGCTGTTAAAAAGCACCTTATTTGTGTAAAGTGTTTGCAAACCAAATGTTATTGCACTTTTGTTCATATAGCAGTGCTTTTAAAATTGAAGTGTGCAATACACTACTTTTGAATTCATTTTTTAATTCATTTTTGAATTTTGCGCATAACAATGCGATTAATCACTAAAATCATGCGATTAATCGCGATTAAAAATGTTCAGCACTAGTTTATAGATATTATTGCAATACAATCTTTCCCTAATCTTAAAGGATCAGTGTGGTGATATTCTGTATTTTTATTAGTTGTCAACAAATCCCATGGAAGCACCATAGTAGAGACGGACCAAAGACTAATACATTGTTGATTCCGGTCTTTTCATGGGATTGTTGACAAAAACTTGATACTGAAGTTGCCATGTGCAGATAGATTCTACAGGATTAAATCATATAAAACCATTGGCATTGAGCGTTTCAAATCCAGGGTTTTACAGAATTGTCCAATATCAATGCTCTGTCAGCAACAAGGATGGATCACCAACAGGATAAATTGGGCTTTCTTCCTGGGGCCCCCATAAGCCCAAATGCAAATCAGGATATGTGCCAATAAATTACAATACCAACTAAAAAGATGAGGGCTATAATGATGTGATCATTATTATTTTGTTGTTTTGTAGAGATGATATTGCATTTCTGTGGAACATATTTAAAAAAATATTTGAGTTTAATCAACGTACCGCAAACAAATGTGAATTTTTTTCCAAGCTGGGGGTCTGCTGTGTGAATGTACGACATAGTATACAATGCACAGACAAAAGGAGGAACAGGGGGGTCAATGAAGGCCCTAGGGCCTCCTAGTGGGTTAATTCGTTGGTGGTGACAGGGTTGTGAAGGTTAAGCAGCTGAGCATTTATCAACATTGTCAGCGATAAATGAAAAGGACTCTATAGAACTACATTTAAATGAACTGCAGTGAGTGATGTAATGTAGAGATGGATGAGGCAAAGTGAGGTCCATTGCATAGTGTCGTACAATTGGTGAAATAGGTTCTCCTTGTTATTTTCATGTGGGGCGTTTCAGCATCATTAATAAACGTGCCGCTGAAGAGATCCGCTTCACACGTGGACAACAGCTGCAACAGCACACCCCCATACCTTACATATAGCCCCGAACCCGGCATCCGGCAGATATTAGAATAAGCTCAGGGAGAGGCGTGCTGATTCCAATTAGCAGTCTGTTGTTTCACACTGTGGGCGATGGAGCTTGTTATTCCTCGCATGGAGAGAGTCTGAGGAGCACTGCTTTGAGGCTCCCACCGCGCAATCAGCCTCTATGACTCTTTCGTACCCACCATGCACTGATTGCCACATTCATCTGGCACCAGTCTCACTCTGCGAGGTGCTGCAGAGGTGCATTTGTTATGAACTGTCGTGGACACCTGTGGAACGAGGTACAAATGGCCCGAGTCGAGGGCTGATGTCACACCGTCGCTGAGAGCTATAAGTAGCTATAATGAACCCGGCAGAGAAAGGGTTAGATGCAAGAGTAGGAAATAATCACAATTTCTCCATGCAATCATAATTTAGGGTATGAGTGCTAATGCTGTATTATAAGCAGTAATTATATGCCTTGATTAAAAACTAGGGGATTACAATGGAGGATTCGATTGCAGGCTGACGACGCAGACTTTTTGTTTCGCTCTCTCATTGTTCCATGCATCAAGGGAAGAGAAGAATCCAGGTGTTGCATCTAGAGCGGCTTGATTATGTGCTTGTCAAATAATTGTGTTTGGGTGGGTCTGGTTGTTCGTCAGGGAATTATTTTTACTGAACAAGCACACAAGCCCCTTTTATCTGAAGGCGGGTATGTATGTGTGATATGTTAATATTTGCCGTATATCCAGATTACTCAACGTGCTGTAAGTTAAGAAAACACACGTAAAATAGTCACAACACAAGCAAATGAAAGAGCATGTTCACCAGTCTGACGACACGCAAAAACATAATTGTGACGTAACATTCGCAGTATTTAGACACAGCTCTGCAAGAAGCTCACAACACAACGGAAAGTGTTTCCAGCGGATGCTAAAAAGCGATGCACACAGCTTGGACACGCTTGTCTTTGCCGTGGTTTGTGGTTTTTGATGTTGGCTATCCGTCATTGTGATCACATGATTCAGATATTATAATAATGAGCAAAAGGCTAACGCTAGGTTAACAACAGATATCAGCAAAGAAAATCGGAATAATCAGGCCGTCAAAATATTAAAATAAACCCAAATAACTTTTTCCAATTTTCCAACACCATTGAAGGATAGCCGACTTTAATAACTTCATAGTCAGTAAACGGCAACAACAAGTGCTACGTGTATGGATACAGCGTTGGAGGCTGCACCATGTTAATTCTTATGAAAGTTGATTAGTGGTGAAGTAAAAAAAAAAAGACTTATGAGTAAATGTTACGTGTCTTGTGTTTGTGCTCTCCCTCTGCTTACCCTCAGTGTCCTCTCGGGTGCCACCCTCTGTCCCGGATGCCAGCTGCAGCAGCTGATTGGACGCAGCTGCGTTCAATCGCGATTAGCGGTGGTTAAAAGGAGAGGAGCTCCTCATGGACAACCCCTTGGGCCATAACCGCAGCAGTGAAGCTGTGTGTGAGAGCATGTTTCAGTGGATCACCCCTGCTACCACCGTGTGGGTGGTTGTGGTGGTTGTTGTCTGTGTCAAGTAGTGTCGCTTTCTGTTTGCAAGAAAGTAGTTTTCTTTTGCTGCCGTGTAAGCAGTCCTTTGTTAAACCCTCATCCATTGCTCATTCTCTCTTTCCCTGGGAATTTAACCCTGTTACTCCCCACATCCCTTAGACGCTAAAAGGGGAACGTAACAGTAAAGAATTCAGATGAAAATACCCGTACCTTCCAGTGATCGCCTGCATCCATGGAGTCCATATGGAGCAAGCCCACTAGTGTTTCCTTTAACCCCGCCTCCCAGCCGTCGGTCCAGCCTCGTTCTTGGGCTCATTAACATGAACGGAGGAAAAAAAATCTGGATAATTACTTGATAAATATTTGCTATTACTTTACTGATTCAGATTAATGATCCAAACTATAATCAATGCTTATCATCATTATCATCATTATAGGTTAAGATATGATATACAGCAGTATATAAAGTAATTGAAATAAGCACCTCCTTTACCAGCTTTAACAATAAAGTGATGTACATATTAATGCAACAATAATCAATATTATGATATATATATATATATATAGTATCCTGAAATGCCATTCTGCATGACGAGCACTTTCACTTTTTGTACTGTTAGTATATTGTGATGCTTTTACTTTTGTAATTTTACTTAAGTACAAGATCTGAGTATGTAACGTACCAACAGAATGAATGGATGAAATGAGGGATGGGAGGAGGATGTGGGAAGGGAAGGAATGGAAAAAGGAAGCTAGGGAAGTAATAATAGAAAGGGGAGTGCGGAAGTGCTAAAGGCATGGAGGGAGGAATAAATGCACTGATGGATGGAGGAAGACACGTGGATGGATGGGTAGCAGGACAAATGGTGAAGGAGGAGGACGTGTTGATGGGATGGACAGGGGGTAGACGGGGAGAGTGAAGTATTTAAGGGAGAGTTGACAGATGCATGGATGGTTCAGGGGTAATGGAACGATAAGCTAAAGGATTAGAATTTTACAGTCTGCTGACAGTGGAGTTAGACACATATGTAACAGTCAACATGACTAACTTCAACATAGGCCAACAGAAAGACAAAACAGAGATGTTCAAAGTTGTGCTCTTTTTAGATTGTGTTGCAATATGGAAGAAACAAATATTTTATTAGCAGCCGAATACACCAGAAATCTTCAACAGGGGGTCCGCGACCCCTAGGGGGTCCGCGATATTTTTGGTTGATTAGACAATTTTTTTTCTTTTTCTCTCAGAAATTGAAATGTCTTAAAATACACATTAACATGAATCCAACGAATGGATAAATGGAGGCAGAAGATGTTATCTTTCAGTCAGAAATGCACACATTCAGCGACACACAGGAGCTCTCTCAAGCTGGGCACTGGTTCACTCACAGCGCGAGACTAGCCTGGACCTGTCCCTCCAAGCCTCTGCACACAAAGAGGAAGACCCGCCCCTATCGCTGCTGTGCCAATCACGAGGCCGCATGTTACATGCTGGCTCTGTCAGGTTCCCCATGATTGACCGAGAGCTTATTCAGTCCCCAGCTGACTAAGATCCCAGACACAAGGACGCACGCTGCAATATTATTTGAAAAGAAGATACCGTTGTAAAATTATTTTTTTTCTATTGAAAAACAACATTTACGTCACCCATGAATCCTTGTGCAATGATTTTTCAAGATATTCCTGGCTAAAACACTGCAGCTCCTATCCAAGTGTATAGGCATTGTTATGAGCGAAAATGGATCATTTTGTAACTCGACCAAAAAACATGAATCTGTCCATTATTTTAATAGTTCAGCATTGTATGCAAGATAACAGGTATGTTATGCATGGCAGTGGCACTAATAGGCCATCACTCATTTTTCGTTTCCACATTCATGTTTAAAATAAAAACATCAATTTGAATAGCTTGTATGCTTGATTATTATGCAATTGACAGACAATGTTGATATTGGCATTGGTATCAGTTGACGACGTATGTTTATAAACGGCAGTGGCACGGCCACCCTACTCACTGTACCTTGCACATGTTTAAAATTAAAACATGAATATATGAACCTGTGTATTATTTGAATAGCTTAGTATTGAATGCACAATAACAAGGTATGTTTATACATGGCACTAGGCCCAGTTTAATACAAAACACAATTTTATACAATATATATAGTAGGGGTCCCTGCTCCATCTCTCTATCAGTTTGGGGGTCCTTGGCCTGAAAAACGTTGAAGACCCCTGGAATACACAATTGTAAAATGAACCACTGCTGGACACACACAATAAGAAAGTATTAAAATACTTTACTTTGAAAACCGTCTATTTGAATTATGTGGTTTGAATTCCCCCTTTTGAAATGTCTTTTTTGTTAGATTTAATGACTGAGAGAGAATAGGGTAGAGGTCTGATCAGATTCAGAGGCTCAGTTGATTATCCTTGGTAGCCTCAAAGTACAACTTTAACGTTTGCTTTTTTAGCCGCACTAGCAACATGTCTGTATGGTTGGCCACCTTCAAAATATTGGCATCAGCCTCAGCTGCACTTTATGTTTAGTGCTAATAAGCACATGGTTAAAATACACCCATTTCACCCAGTCTTTGTTGAGACCAGACATTGTCTTTGTCTCGAGGACACAAGGCAAGGACCTGGTGCATGCCAGTGCATGTGGGCTGTAGGGGGTTTGCAAGTCATTCTCTCAGCAAGACCATCAAGAGCCATCAGCATCAACGTGGAGGCGGCAGAGAAATGATCTAGATGGCTCTGGCTGAAAAGGAGTGACCAGTAAGGCCAGTAGAGTGCCACTTGGACAAAGGCCGAGGCCTGATCGACCTCGGTCAGTTCACCTGGACAATAGTGTGTGCTGCAAGACCCAAAACACCCAATGACTGCAAGATACAACGCTGATGATGTGTCCAACTGTGTATATAAGAACAATATTGATTAACTTCACAAATAGATGTTCAGCTGCTTACTAGATTCAAAACATTACAACCTTTGTATGCTTAAATTTTGTAGATACTGAGATTATGATCTCAGCGTAAATATATAAACCAAGAAAGTGATGAATAGAATCAGTAAAGTGGATGTCATGTTAATGAATTGTTATTAATTTAAAATAAAAAAAATCTGTATATATTTCTGCTTTCAGTTTTTTGATGTCATACATTTTGATTGACTGCAATACATTTCTCCTTGCTGCTGGACAAATAGAGAGATAAATGGTTTTGACTGGTACCCGAAAGTTTGGATTCATTGTTACCTAGAATGCTTTCTCTACTTGGGCCAGCCTTGTCATGTGCACCAAAGTGGAGTGAGAGAAAGAATGGATGCAGAGAGAAAAGCAGAGGTCTGCATGGAGGGAATGTCCAGAGGCTTAATGCACCCTGAATGCTATGGGACATTACTGATGCGAGAGGGTCGCTCCAAATCGCTCCCCTCAGGATCAGAGGAGCGTTGCGGCGCTGGAAGACCCCATGGCTCATTGAAAGGGGTCAGAGGCGAGGCGCTCTGCTCCATTTAGCAGCCTACTCATGATGGATGAATGGAGGGAGGGAAGGATGGAGGGGAGGAGCAGTGCCCTGCTGAGCGCGTGGGGAACAGGGCGCCACCAGAGACCTCCTCTTGGAGTGGCGAATGGTGGTAATGGGTGGTAATAGGAACAGGCACAGGTGGAGTCAAAAGTGAATGCAGTGTTTTTGGTCAGCATTCCCATATGCTTTTTGGCTCAGTGTTGTAGAAGCCTTGTGTCGAGGTAAAAGGGAGAGGATTTCAAGATGTCATGAAATAGTTTATAAATGTCTTAAACATATTTCAAATAATAAGTTAATGTGGATTTTGCTCATAGAGATGGTTCAGTTGTTGTTATGAGATGGTCAGTGGGAATGATCAGTGCCTGCTCTAATAACTGACATTGTACTGTCTGTCGCATTTCACATTTTGCTTTGTGCATGTTATCACCTTGTTCAATAGATGTGGGGACGTTTTTGCCGCCCATGAGAAGGATCTTGGTTAAACAGGAGTGATCAAACACTCCATCCCTACAAACATGGCACTATTATTAACACTAGTATTAAACTACATTTGATTTTAAATAGGAGGATTGATTGTTATGACTGGCTGTAGACAGGATTAACCCTTTGATGATTTTATGCAAATTGCACAACAAACTAGTGAGCATTTACCAAGAGCAACTACGGCATACAGCTGTCCTGCCTAAGGCTTCCAGCTGCTGTATTAGAGACTTAGCCCAGGACTCCAAAACAGCTGAGCGTAACTCCTTCCTTGTGCAGACCAGAGCAGGTTTACTTAGTTTTTAGGTTTTTATGTAGTTTTAACTGCTGTGGTGAGGTTCAGGAAAAATCATGGTTTGGGTTAAAATAAGTATGTTTGTTACCTAACATAACTTCACTTGTTATGTAACAGGCTCTAATAAAGTCAAATAAAGTCAATAAAAGTAAATAAGTCAATGATGACTTGGTTTTACACAGGATGCAAACAGCGGGCTCACGAACAGCGGTCTTCTGGGTGAAAGTCCTGTGTTTGCTTGACCCGTACATCCTCCACTACACCCAACCTACTTGGAATTTAAAGTACGGCAGTTGCTGTGAGTGTGGGTTTACTTTGGAGTTAGTCGAAAGCCTGGTGCATCTCATACAGATGCTAAAGGGTGCCAAGAGTTTTTGGTCAAACTGCTTCAAGCTCAAGTTACAATTTGGTTTCTACTGAGTATGAGTGTGTTCCTTACCAGTTATTTAAAAGTACATTTTACTGATTTGAATGAGAAAGTCAAATAAGTAGTCATAGTCTGCATAACCACCAAATGAAGTTTAAACATGGCACAAACACAAAGTGACTCAATGACACACTGCAATGAAGTGAAGGCTTGGCTTTCAGCCCAGACTTTGGCTATATCCAATTTGTCGTCTACCAGGTTTTGGGCCTTCTCCAATATTGCTAAAATATATATTTTGATGGGGTTTTTTTCTGGTCCAAGATGCGCGATCCAGCGGTATGAGTAATCAGATAAATGGGAACCATCTCCGAGGAGAGCAGGCAACATGGCCGACTGGATCAAAGTCCCATCGTCTGTGTACCGTGACGCTTATCTCTGCTAACCTCGCCACCAGATAGCACTGCTAATTTGTTGAGCCACTGGCGAACGTCACAAGGTGACTCTTTGCTTCCGTCGCTCGAGGGAAAACTACTTAAAAAACTGTGTGACTAGAAAAATAACACTCCGGTTAATCATGAGATATGTGACGGCGGCATGCAGGTAGTCTGAACAAAGTGTAGCGCTCTGGCCTGACGTGCTAGTGTAACTAATGGTGATGCTACGGCACCGCCAACAAGTGTGGATTCCCTGGCTTTAATTCCAAGAGGGCGAGGAGGAGTGTGTGTGCCTGAGCTTGTGAAAGGAGTCAAGGAGTGTGTGTGTGTGTGTGTGTGTGTGTGTGTGTGTGTGTGTGAGTGTGAAAGAGGGAGGGAAGGAGGAAGAGAGAGGCTGTGTGGGAGGAGGCAGCTATGCTAGCTCCTAGGAGAGACTGAGAGGGCGAAGGGTCATTATTGACTGAATGAATTTTTAAAGAGGGCCCTCGTCGGGGGTGGGAGGGGCAGTGAGTCTGTGTGTGTGACTGTATGTGTGTAAAGTCATACTGGATACTATTCTACAGCGTAGCACTTCTTTCTCCTCCTTCTCCCCTCTCTTTTCATTGTGCCAATGTACATAAATGCCCGCCGTACACCTCCTCGAGCCCCATGACCAATTCTGACCCTCCTGCTTCACTATATATGCTCTATAGTTTCTATGCACACCAGGAAAGCCTTATTGATTGCCCTTTCCCACCCTTTAACAATCAATGGCAGACCTGGTTTTAGGAGGAGAGCCTCCGGGAGGGCGGAGGGAGGGTTTCGGAGGGAGCGAGCAGAGGTAAGGAGCATGGTTGGTGAGGAAAACAAAAACACTGAGTCCTTGGTTTTAGTTTTTTTCCTCAGGAGGTGGTAAAAGGAGGGAGAGAGAGAGAGAGAGAGAGAGAGAGAGAGAAGGGGGGGACTTAAGGCCATAACATCCAGTTCTTTGGATGTTGGCAGCCAGGCCAGCCTTGCTGTGAGAAGTACCCAGAGGCGGTGCATGTTTTGCGGGGAGAGAGATAGGGAGAGATGGGGGGGGGGGATTGATGTTGTGGTGGTTTAGGAAATGCTCTGTATGTTCACTGACCCTGGCAGATAGCAGATGAAAGAGGGAGGGGGGTATTCAATCATACTAATCCTCCCCCCCACCACCCTCACTGCATCAACACACACACACACACACACACACACACACACACACACACACACACACACACACACACACACACACACACACTCCGGAGAGCAGCCACACTCATTAGTGCCAGCGAGACCCGCTGTTGGATGGAGCTGAAACACCGGCTCAAAGCTCCCCTCTTTCCCTCGCTCTCTCTTCTTCTTTCATTCTCTCTCTCCTGGAATCCCTCCCCCCTTTGCTTGCTCAGTCTCCCCCTCTTGTCTGTCTCTGCGCTCTTTCCATCGCCGTCTTCCCTCCGTCCATCTCAGCCAATTTGGCCCTCGTGTTTGCTTCCCCAGCTTCTCCTTTATCACTCGTCTACTCGATTCTTTACACAAGCAGCTCAGCTCTCGCCCGTCCATCTTTTATCTTCCCTTCATTTCCTTCCGTCTTCCTTATCCATCCACTCCTCCTCCCTACTTTCCACCCTCTCACTTGATTCTTCCCTCCCCTCTCCTCTGCCTCACCCATCACTTGATTCCCCGCACAATCCTCCCCTCCAATCCTTGCTAGTCTCTGCTCCCGTGGTGGAGGGGTGATTTGGAGGATTAGGCCGGTGGCAGGGTTGTTGCTGTGTCAGTCTAACATGCAGGGATCTGGACCAGAGCTCAGTCCAAATCCCTTCCTCCACGCCTGCCTGCCCGGCCCCCGAATTAGCGGCTTCAGCCTCTCTTCCATCTTTCTTCTCGCTCATCCCTTTCTCTTCCGACGCCTCCTCCTGTATGTTCTCTGTCAACGTGTTTGGGTCTCCAGCGCTTTTGGGCATATTCCAATACCACTTTTGTGAATCTTTTTTTGTTATTCATGGCTCTTTTATCCTGCATAATCTTAAAAAAAGAAGGCACATCAAGCTTTCACGTTGAGTATATTACATTTTGATACCTCTACCAAGAGACATGATCACATCACTCCACAGTGTTTTAAACACCACTGTGTATTTCACCGAAGTTTTTATTTGACACGTCTAGTCCTTCACTGTAGCATTGACCTTTTGACCCCAAAACAACCCCGAACACAACCAGAAATCCTTACTTTTTAATAAGAGGCTTTGCAGCAAGATGATGGGGAGCTATGTGAGTTGTATTCAAGTTCTGCTCCTCAAACCCCCTTCAGTTGAAGTAATACATTCGGCGATAGCCCTCTTTGTATGCCAAGAAAACACCTACTTTTAAAAATCCTTAGCAGACTTAAATATATCACTCTCCCTCATAACCCAATCCTTCTTAAAATATCAGGGGCCAAATGCTCTTTTTTTAATTGAGGCTCTACGGAAGTATACAGTCAGCTCTTCCTTTAGCAGCCTTATGGGAGGTTAATGAAAGCAGGTTAGCTCCACTTCACGGAGGTTTTTCAACCTTCGGGCCAGTTCTTTAAACAAAAGGGGAGACTGAGCTGAGAGAAACTACGTGGTCTCTTAAAGGATAATGGCAGTTTATTACAACTAAGACACACAAGTAGTCCGATGATCACACAGGCTGTGAAGAAGCTTGTGGTTTCGTTTTAAAGCATCGTGAGCAGTATGAAGGCAAATCGCTGTCAAAATTCGAGAGCGCAAATGAGATCCACGCGCGCGCAAATCAAACAGCCGCACGTGTATTTTACTTTGACGAACTCTTTTACATCACTCTGCGAGCAAAATTTCCTCTCGCGAGCAAAAGTCGCTCGTGAAACTTTTAGCTGCTCGCTCGCGAGTAGTTTTTCTTTTTGACAGTAAGTGGGCGGACCCAGTCTCCGTTGTATCTTTACATCTAATTGGTTCCAATCCTCGTCTTTGGACTGGCCGGATATCACTGTGACACAGACGCCAGGCCTGTTAGAGGTGGTTTTCAATCCGCCACTAAACACCACTCCATTACATCTCAGAATGTTCTACATTTGTCTGACAGGTTTTGTAAACTTTTCAGACTGTAGAGGCTGATGAAATACAAATTATGTTAAAAGCGTTTTGAAATACAATAATCAAACAATTCACTCATCAATCTATTACAGACAATGCGTGTTTGATAGTCAAACCTCTCCTGACAAACAGCTCAAAGAAACTCTTTGATCTTAATTAATTAAAACATAATGTTATCATATTTTATCTTACTGGTGTGTTTACAGAAGAGATATAATGTAGTTGTTTATAATGTAGCCAAGTTTAGGGACCACTGTTTGTATATTAACTGTTTGCCCAACTTGAATCACTGACAAGTAATTAGTGGATGAAAAAGTATTCAGATCCTTCACTGCAGTAAACGTACTAACCCTGATGAAACAATCCATTACGAGTAAAACACCTGCATTCAAAACCTTAGTCAAGTATGTTATTATCAGCAAAATGTACTTTAAGTGCAGAAAGTAAAAGTACCCGTGCAGTAAGATGTACATTATTTGCCCCTGACCTGTAGTGCAATCTGAAAATCTCACATAATATATAAAATATTAGCATAGCAGTATGATTATCTGATTATCAGACAGTCACCAAACAAGGTGATCCACAATCTCAATATGTTAATATGTTAGTATATTCAAAATTTTAATATACTTCTTTTAATCTCCTGAAGTTTTCTCGTTGTGCCTGTTATCAGCTGAGCATCAGTGGACTTCTGAGAATGTGGTGGGTCACTTTAACACGATTCCATTGCACTTTGACGCATTGTGCTTTTATCGATACACCAACTTTTTCACCTCAGACAAGCATTAAAACATGTTTGTACGTTTTTTCTTCCTTTTGTTTAAAGAATAATCTGCAGGATGAATAGCTCAAACAGGTTGAATGGATATCCACACGCTAAAATCTATGAAGAGAACACTTTATTTTTAAAGGACCTTCATCAGAGCATACATCTTGCAACATGTATACTCTGATGAAGGTCCTTTTCTCTGCATAGATTTAAGTGTGAGCTATCAGTTTCAATAATATTCTGAAAATATGATATATTATTCAGTAACATAACATTGACATGGCCATTCTGCTGCCTGCTGAGTACTTTTGCTTTCACATTTTGCAGTCTTATCATAAACGACAACAACCAAAACCACAAAAAAAATATCCCCAGGTAACAAACCAAGATTATCATTTACTTTACAGTGATATTTTAAATTCATTTTTACGTCTTGATTTGTCCGTCTATTACAAGGGTCGGCAACCTTTACAATCCAAAGAGCCATTTTGCCCTATTTTCCACCAAATAAAATGTCTTATTTGATATCATGGCTTATAAAGTTGTATATATCATTATATTATATGTACAAAAACTATAGTTTGTTGTATTTATGAAATTATCGAACAGAATAAAAACAATTATTGACATTTAATTACTATTTTCAGTGACAGCATCACCTCAAACTCCAAGATAAGAGGTGTTCCCTTTAAAAGATTGTCCACTGTGCAAAAAATAATGTTATTTTTTGTCAAAGCCTCAGGCCATGTCCACACTACTCCGTTTCCATTTGAAAGCACATATGTTTTGCTACGTTTACACTGAGCGTCTACACTACGCCAGAGATTTCAAAGCACCAAAAACGGATACGTTTGAAAACGCTCCTGAGGACGGATACGTTTGAAAACTCTGGGGTTGCTTTGTCGTGTGGACGGCGTAAACGCATACATTTGGAAACGATCACGTGTTCACTACTTGATTGGTTCTTAGCAGTCACGCCCCCATCACATGACCCTTTCCCGGAAGATCACAAACAACAACAGCATTGATTACCGATCGACTACCAGGTTAATTCAACACGCACAACTGATTACAGGCGTTGTTGACCTTGTTGTCTTTACTAGCAGCTGTTGTCCAGTTAAAGTCTGCATGTCTGCAGAGGAAGCAGCTGTTATTGGAGCATTTAGTGAGCGGCGTGACCAGTGGCGTTATCAGACCTACAGAGTGGACGTCTGAAGTGACGGTTAGCGGCTTTGAGGAGGACGGACACAAAACGGAGGACTTTCCTGTCCTTATTATTGTTTATTCTTCTTATTTCTTAACTATTGTGAAGTCCACACATAAACTATAAAGGAACAAAACAGTGATTGCTCTCCAGTAGGACAGAGACTTCAGACACCAGCAGAGCTACGAGTGAAAACAGACAACAACAAAACGAGTGAGAGACGTGTGTTGACCACATTTATGACCCATAATCTAATAAACCTTTATGTGTAAGTGTTCATTTTAAAGTAAATTTGATGTGAGAGAGAGAGATATAGAGCAAGACCCGCAGCGCTGTAACTAAGTCTGAAAAATAAAACTTCTCAGGAAATGTGTCTGTTTGAGTTTATAGAGGAAGATTTTAGAGAAGATCTTAAGTATCCAACACGACCTTTCATTATTAAAGACTACTTTATTACTCTGTCGTCTTTTTTTAACTTACCAACCAATCTACTTCCTGTTTACACCGGCACCCACCCGCATGACCAGTGTACGTGAATAGTCACGTGATATTCATTTTCAGACGTTTTAGTTTGGACGGAGATCATCTCGAAAACAATGCTGAAACGCTGCGTGTACGGAGATCGTTTTCGTTTGTTAAAACTCTGCTTTAAAACAAAAACGTATTAGTGTGGATGTAGACTCAGGGAGCCGCAACAGAGGGGCTGAAGATCCGAATGCGGCTCCGGAGCCGCGGGTTGCCGACTCCTGGTCTATTAAAACTCTTTACTGACAAATGGGAGAGGCGAGCGGTGCATCCAGCATGCATCAGTAGTCTAGTCAGCTGATGTCCATTGTCAGTAATTCTGCTGCTGTGTGACTGAGCTGGGTGTCTGACTGCGGACCAGCAGAGGCGGTGGTTACACACTCATTTCATGGTGCTCTGTTACCGTCTCTGCCATTCTATGTGTTGGATCCTCACCGGGCCAGGGCCCAGGGGACAGGAGCAGGTTACACCGATGCTGTCTGAAGGACACTGGGACGCTGTGGAAAAGTCTGTGTGTGTGTGTGAGACAGAGAGAGATAATACATTGTAAAGGTTACTATTAGTCCCTACACATATATGTGTATGTGCATCTGTGAAATCCTACACTGCTACCCAGAATTGAACAGATACAATAGCTTTAGGTGTGTTGGTGACAATGGCTGAGTGGAGAGTCCACTGCCATGGAGTCCCCCGGCACAGCAGAATAGCGGGCTGATACAATACAGTGGTAGTCACATGAATAGCAGCATGATCAAGGCCAGCACCGCGGCACAAAGAGACAGGTCTTGACAGGAATATTAAACAGGTGTGTGTGTGTGGGTGAAATTATGTTTTTTTTATGTCGGATGTGCTTTGGTGGAAGCACACCAGAAAGAGACAGGAAGAGGGAAGAACATTATGACATGGCATATGACATACTGCAGGTCTTGCTTTATTAAGTATAACTCATTTTGTGTGTTATCACTACGTATTTTTTGCTTTCCTTGCGTCATTTTCAATATAAGATGCTAAGAGCAAGCGCTTTGGAAGTAAAGTGACGTAGGATAAAGAGCAAGAAAGTCCAAGTAGGGAGGATGAGGTGGATGAAAGGGTCAAACACACTTTCATCCAGGAGGATGATATTTTTAGTGGGCATGGGATTCCTGTGGAACTCCTAGATTCCTAATTTGAATGCTCATGATGTGACTGGGACGGGACAGGAAGAAAATGACAATGACGATAGAGATGCACCGATCACCAGTCTCAGATCTAACCGATTCTACCCTGCTCAAATTTACGATGTTTCACGTTACTCGTCTCGCCACGTCTCGTGAATTTTTCAATTAAATAAAAGTTACAAAAATGTTTGTGTAAACTGACAGTTATAGCTCTTGGATATAAATACAATCTGCCCTCCTGTGTCACCCTCTAGTGTGAAACAAAAATTCAACAATTCACTTATTTATGTTGACTACTTAACATGCAACACAGTCTCACAGTGAATTAAAATGCAAGCTGTGGGTTTCTTGGACTTTTTGTTTTGGGAGAACATTACACTTAAACAATAAAGTTAGGTTCAAACAACAAAAGTACTGGGTTAGGTAAAAACTAAATTAAATAAATTAGGTCACGCAACATTGGTCTTGTGGTTTGTTGGAAACATTCCTCTGCCCGACCATTACCATGAGTGGTTTTCAAGAGACTTAATACTGTGACACTCCAGATGTGTTTAATTCAGGTGACCACTACCACCAAAAAATATCCTAATTGACTTTCCATTGGCATTATTTTATGCTGATCAACAAAAAAAAATTGACAATTAGTGTCCCTGTTCACAAAACCAATAGGTTACATTTCTGTTACTATTTACACAAATGATACTGAGCTGTAACTTTACATAACAAACATACAGATTTTAACCCAAACCTTGAACCTTTCCCAAACATAAGCAGGTAGTTTTGTTTGAATTCACAACGTGAACCACATGTCTACAACTGCAACCAAACGTCCGTATGTGACGAGTTTGGAATGAGCCGGAGCATTAAAAGTCAAGCTGAAAGTTTAAAATATGTAGATATGACACAAAATGTCCTTCTTACTCATTCTGAGCAACATCTTTATTAAATGGAACCTTGTGATTGAAAGAATGCAAATCACCAAAAAAACAACATAAAAACATCTCACTCATTGGTGATGTCAGAGAAACTTCCATCTAATGAATATATATACGTATATATATATATATATATATATATATATATATATATATACTGTATGTATATATATGTATATATATATATATATATGTGTATATATATATATATATATGTATATATATTTGTTTTTATATATACTGAGAATGCACAATATGACATACAACAATCAAAGAACAAGTATTTCCATTTGTTGTGTATGTGTTAATCAGTTTACAATAGTAAAGTAGAAAAGAACAAGAAAGTAAAGCAAACAAACAAAAATGAATAAGAAAAAAAGAAAAGCATAACAAAAACAAATAAATTAAGTCAAAACACCCACCCACACATATGGCCTTCACGTTTGTTTACATAAAGTTTGTGTAGTACAGTATTGTAAGACTATAGTTAAGTATTTAAGTTAAGTTACAGTTAATCAGACAGATAAGGGAAGGACAGAGGACCAGATAAATCAGTACAAATTACCAGCCGTGTCTCATTCAGTGGGCAACACTGATAGATTGTGAAAATATGAAATGAAAGGTTGCCATTTCTTAGTGAAATGGTCATTACATCATATGACATCATAGTCATCTTAAGTGCAATTTTTTCAAGATTTAAGAAAAACATCACATCCTTAAGCCAGGCAGACTGAGATGGTGAATTTGGAGATCTCCAAGCAAGAAGTATTATGCGACGCGCCAGAAGAGTGGTAAAGGCAATAGTATCCTTCTCTTTGGTACCATATAGCAGTGGTCCCCAACCACCGGACCGGTACCGGTCCGTGGGTCATTTGGTACCGGGCTGCACAGAAAGAATAAAATATATTATTTGGAACTTTTGAAAGTTATATTTTGTTTTATTTTGAAAAATGTTTTATTTTGAAAAATGACCGGATTCTCGCGCAATTTCATCCGCTTGTCTCGGTCACGTGATACGTTACCTCAAAAATGAAGCTAGCGAAAATGAGTAAAAAACTTTTGGAGAGCAAAGGGGAAAAGGCCCGCTACGGAAAATAAATTAATTTAACAGACAATATCAGGAGTCTAATTAAATATCAGGAGTAATTCTGACGCGCCAAGCCCGCTCTGCATTACATGTGGCAACAGAGGAAGATCAACTGCTGGAGATTGTAAATGACGGTGACCTTAAAGTATGTTTGAGACAACAACTCTGCTGGTGTTTTTAAGTAAAATCAAGGCTGAATATCCTGAGATCGCCACAAAAGCACTGAAAACCCTGCTTCCATTTCCAACATCCTGTCTTTGTGAAGTGACAGCAATCAAAATAAAATTCCAAAGTAGACTGGACATAAGGAACACACTTCGGGTGTCATTGTCTCCCATTACCCCCAGATAGGACCGTCTTGTTGCAGAGAAACAAACTCAGGGCCTCCACTGATTCAGCGTTATCTTGAGTTGTATTTTTTATGCATTTTATATTTGTTTTCTTACCGATCGTATCATTTTATTTTGTCCTGTTTATCTGCCACACCTTGAAGGCCGGTCCGTGAAAATATTGTCTTGCATGAAACCGCGCCAAAAAGGTTGGGGACCGCTGCCATATAGGATGGGTTTGGCTGGGATTCCAAAGATTGCAAGAAGTGGGCACGGCTGTATCCTAAAACTATAGTTAAAATATCAAAAACGTAGCACCAGAAATGTTCTAGTTTAGGACACGCCCAAAACGTGTGTAGTAAATCTGCTTGAGGATAATCACAACGGTTACATCTTGGCTCATGACCTGGGAATATTTTAGCTAGTCTGCTGTTACTAAAGTGCATCCTATGGACCACTTTAAACTGAATGAGACCAAGTCTGGAACAAGATGTAGATGTGTTCACCCTATTCAGGCAACAAAAGTACTGAGTTAGGTTAAATAAAAACTAACTTGTATAATTTAGGTCACGCAACATTGGTCACACCCACCAATTCTCTGTCAGGTCATATTCAACTCACTTTCCCATTTGTTTTTGATTGTAGAAAAGGTATCCATTGTAGTTATGATCTGGTTGTAAACTGTAGAGATCAGTCCCTTCTGTGTCCAGTAGGCTTTCCCAAAGTGTTTTACTACAAAGTGGTGGACCTGAAAGTATCTGAAGAGATTTGAACGTTCCAGGCCACATCTCTTACAAAGAGAGTCGAAGCTGGAGAAGTGGTCATCGTCATGAAGATCCCTGAAACACTTCAGTCCTCTTCTTTTCCACTGTGAGAAGGTTTTGTCCACTACAGAAGGTGGGAATAGATGATTATTACTAATCGGACCCAGAGAAGAAGCTGTTAGAGATTTAAAGTGAAGATGAAATTGAATCCAAATTCTAGGAAGTAACAAGGACAATCGGGTTAGAAGAGTGGCTGGACAGTTTTATTGGAAGAGATGAGTAAACCAATGCAGGAAGATTAGATGAATAGCATGATTGAGCCTCCAAAATGCACCAATCAGTCTCAGGGGCATTAATCCAAAATTATATTTTTTGAATGTTAGCTGCCCAATAATAAAAAATAAATGTAGGAAGAGCCATGCCAGCTATGTCCCTCGGGCGTTGGAGAAAGACCTTGCTCACTCGTGGCGACTTACCTGCCCAGATAAAGTTTAAAATAATCTTATCAATAGACTGGAGAAAAGATTTTTTGGCAAGAATATTGGTAAGCATCTAAACAAGTACCGAAATTTGGGGAGTACATACATTTTTATAGACTGCACCCCCGCCATATTTTCAACCAAGGGGGTTAAAGTTGGCTGAAGAGAGGCAAGACTGCGGGTTATGTTCACACCAAGGTACCTGAAACCGAACTGGCTTAACGACAACGTACTGAAAACTGTTGAATTTGGCAAGCCAAATCGTTTATTGGGTACATTTCACACTCTTTGAATGAACCAAATTCCATCAGAATCGATTTAATTGTAGGAGAAGATGCCACTGGGTCATTCACATACAACAGAAGGTCATCTGCTTACAGTGACACATAATGTTCTATCCCACCCTGCCATACTTCACGCAAAAGTGGAGATGTTTTCAATGCAATAGATAGTGGTTCTATTGCAATTGCAAAAAGCATGGGGGAAAGTGGGCATCTTTGGCATGTGCCTCTGGTTAAAGAGAAATATGGGGAACGTAGTGAGTTGGTGCTGACACATGCTTGCGGAGATGAATAAAAGAGTCTAATTCAGGAGTCGAAAACATCACCAAAACCGAATTTCTGCAGGACCGTGAATAGATACTCCCACTCAATCCGGTCAAAAGCCTTTTCGGAATCTAATAAGACAACTGCTTCCAGGACCAGTGCGGAGTGGGAAGTGTGAATTATATTAAGTAACCTGATTTTCGCATCTACATTAAGAAGTGAGATCGGCCGGTAGGATCCACAATCAGAAGGGTCCTTGTCCTTTTTTAGTTAAAGTGTAATGGTTGCTTGTGAGAGAGTAGGTGGACGAGTGCCCTTAATCAGCGACTCTTGATACATTCCAAGAAGAATTGGAGAAAGCTTGTCTTTACATATTTTTTTAAAACTCTGCCGTAAAGCCATTAGGCCCCGGAGTCTTGCCACTCTGCATATATTGCTGCTTGGACTCCTTCTAGTTCTATTGTCCGATTTAGTTCCGCGATTTTATCTAATTCAAGACAGGGGATGTTGAGGCCGTCTATAAATGTTGTCATTGGTCCTTTTGTTGAGGTAGATTCATAGATATACAATTTAGTGTTTGGTGTTTCTTCTGGTTAGCATGCGAAGGGGGTAGACATGCCTTAGCGAGGCTGCCGTGCTTCGCCACTTTTACATTATTCAACTTTACAAACACATTGATACTTTTGCCTGATCTTTTGCTTCATCTTTACGTTTGAGAGACAATGAGCCATAATCTGCGGACAAAGAAAGAGGAACGAGCCACCACACCACCGGGAGGGACGGCGGCGGCTACAGCAACAACTGAAGTCAAGATGGCTAACTCTGCTAACGCTACGGGTGGCTCGACGTCTCTCCTGGCGGACCTTGGAGAGGTTGTGCACTAAGCTGGTTAGCGACCTCAAAAATACGATTGATGCAGCCCTAGCCCCACTGGCGGACTCTGTCAACAAAACACACTACGTGAAACAACGGAGGATCACGGCCAGAGTGTTACCGATATCGATTGATTCTGTGAACTGTGAGTAATTTAACTCATAAACTGACTTGAGAGATTGGACAAATGTGGGACTGTTGTTGATATCCTGTTCTAGTAGGCGAAGGTTATCTGCGTCTGATATACATTTGCGGGCTACTGTATCTGATTCATGTAGACCTGACTATTGTCCCATTTAAACTGTAATTTGCAGCTTGTTTAAGATTGAGCTCCATGTTTACCCAGTTGATTTTGTACCAGTTAGATTCCCGTCATAAATAAGGGTTGGCTGAAGGAGCCGTTAAACACTCATGTTGATGTTAATATTGTTACTATGACCAAGATTGCCACGTTTCTTTACTGCTAGTGGTTGGTCCTCTTATTGTAAACTTTTGGAATTTACTGTCTGATAGAGACTCTCTGTGGCCTGTTAACATAATAACCTTTGTGCACACTTGATTATAGCAGTATAACAATAATCCTATTTAATTGTTATCCTGCCTGCTTCATTTTGTTACACTAGTAGATTTCAGCTTAATGGATTTCGGTTATTGTTGTGCCATCATACCTCTCTATGTTGTCATTTAGTATCTGTACTCAATGTGCTTAATACTTACTTGTTTGTTATAAATATAACCTGTTAATCCCCTTTGATTGACTGTTGCATTGGAGCCACCCCTTGTTCAGGCTCTCGTTCTAGGCTAGTGAGTGATTCGATGCACTGGAAGTTTATGAATAGTTTTTTCCTGCGGTTCTCTTTGTTTGGGGAAGTAGACCTAGGATAATTCGTATTGTTATTGGGGGTTTTGAGGTAATATGGGTTTGGCCTACAATTTACACTGCAGTGAAAACAAACTAATTAATACAGTTATCACAAGGACAGAACTAAAGGACAGAACCAGATATGCTCTCCTTTCTCTTTTTTTCCAACCATTATCTTATCAACCTTCTCTCTGACTCTTAGTGAATCTTAGTGTCCCTCTACTCTCAACCATAAACTGTTAATGGCTAATTCTAGCAATTCCTCTGATACTCTGAGCGTTGGAGATAACTCTGTCAGATTTATCTCATGGAATGTAAAAGGGGTAAATGGACCGGTAAAACATGCAAGAGTGTTTGCACACCTAAAAAACCTTAAAGCTGATGTAGTTTTGCTCCAGGAAACGCATTTGAAAAATCGGATCATCTCAGACTGCATAAGGCTTGGTTTAGTCATGTGTTCCACTCAGATTTTGATACCAGGGCACGTAGGGTTGCAATATTGGTCAGCAAAATAATACAATTCACTCCGACAAATGTTGTTTTGGACTCCAGCAGCCAATACGTGATAGTGGCTCTCTATTCCATATACCTGTTCTGCTGGTTAATGTATACGCTCCCAACTGGGACGACGTTGACTTTGCTAACAGACTTTTGGCCTCCCTTCCAAACTTAAATACACACCAACTGGTACTTGGGGGGGATCTAAAATGTGTAATGGACCCTAGCCTGGACCGCTTAACCTCTAGAAGTGTTCCTCCCACTAACATGTCCAAATCTTTTTCAATGTTTATGAATGACAATGGATGTGTAGACCCTTGGAGGCTTTCAAACCCAAGCTCAAAGTTTTTTTTCCTTCTTTTCACATGTTCACTCCTTCTCACGAATTGATTACTTCTTTTTAGACAGAGCTTTCATACTGTTAAATCTGTGGAATATTTACCCATTATTATCTCGGACCACACTCCTCTACAATTAAACATCTCCTTCATCTTGAATCAGAAAGACCGTCCACTATGGAGGCTAAACCCTTTATTGCTCTCTGATAAAGATTTCTGCAATACAATCGCAAAATCCATAGATACCTTTATCGAAATGAACACGTCTAATACAGTCTCCCTCTCCCTTCTGTGGGAAATGCTTAAAGCTTAAACGAGGGGAAATCATTTCCTTTACATCGTACTTGAACAAAATGGAGAGGCAGTAACTACAAAATTGAACTGAATCCATTCACAACCTCGATAAACAGTGAGTTTCTAATCCATCACCTGAACTTCTCAAAAAAAGAACTATCAACCAAAAAAGACTACTGTTGTACTCTCGTGGCCAGTCATATGAGTATGGGGACAATAACAGTCGGCTGCTGGCACATCAACTAAAGCGGGAAGCAGCCTCACGACTGATCCCTGAAATTAAAGATAGTCATGGCAACTTGAAAACAAGCCCGCAAGAAATTAACAACATTTTTGAGGCATATTACACTACATTTTTCTTTCTTCTGTTTTTTCATTTATTGTTCTACAATAAGATTTTTCAGAAAAGCCTCTGCTCTGTGAGGAGCTCTCACATATTCTGAGCAGTAGCAAGGATTGTGCTGTCGGAACTAATCCCCCGAACAAACACATACATGAAGAATAAATATTATTAGAGACAACAATACCAAAAGCTTGGAACATAAGGAGGAGGTCGGGGTTCTGGAGGAGGCTACGGCAGCGAAAAAGGGATTAACATGATTGTACAACAGGGGAGTGTGAGGTTATGATGGCTGTGCTGTACACGTAATATAATTGGATGTTGCTAGTCAGCTGATAGCCACAGAGCTGGCGAATGAGTTTGATTTTGAGGCATGAGTGAAACAGGATGGTAATCAGCTGATGCAAAGATGCTAACACTTAAGTGGTCGGTCTATAATGCTGTAACTGTAAAAACAAAAAAAGACTTAATATGTAGTATAGTTATGGAGGTAAAAACGTTGGAAACTCAAGCTCTCATTAACAGAATCAGCCATAATGCTCCGTGTTGAATTGCTTTTACAGTTGGCATTATTGTTTCATCACAATGACAATTGCGTAAAAAATGTGTCTGTGTAATTTTTTTTTTTTTAAATGAATACTTTATACATTAGCATAATCTAGGGTTAGCATTAGCTAGGCTTTCCATTGGTAAGTGGCTCCAAGCTTCAATCTATGCTGCTCCACGTTCCCCTCTAGAGTTTTGGACCTGTCAGGGACAATGTGTCAGTTTCCACTTGTTACATCCTTTAGCAAAATAGTCTTCCATCTTCACAGGAAATACACAGTTTCTGTGCATACACTGCTTTTCAAAATAAACCTCCGAAGTAGGTTAACTTAGTATTTAGTAAGTCACAAAACAAAAGTACAGTCAAACAACTTAACGTTGACTTGGTTTCACACGGCACAGGGACAAGTGAAAGACCAAATAAACCAAAAAACTATAAAACAGAATACATATAGGCCTCTTTTACAATATAAATATGACATTTATTTGTCATCTGTATTTTCAGTTTATATTATATCAACATTTCTGCATTGGTATAATGCATGAATGACGCATTTTAAAGATATGCATCATGATATATTCAGAGACAAAAGTCATGTGGCAGAATGCATACCCATTTGTAGCTTAACATACGATTTTAAAAATCATTGTGTTTTTGAATATTGAAGTGTGTTTACAAAATAATTAAATAAATAAAAATGACGAGAGATGAAGAATCCCCTCCATGTGTCACAGACCTCTATGGGGTTTGTTAAAGGGCATACAGAATGTGAGCCTGGCATTTATTCACACGGTCAGCGGCCCCGCTAGATATACAGGAAGAGTCCGAAGATCAGAGAGAGAGAGAGAGAAAGCACAGAGCAGCGTCAAACAGACTTTAAAGATGATGTTGACTTTTCTCACACCACACATGCCAGTGCAGTGGGGGCACACACACCAGTGGCGGGCCGTGTATTTTATACCTGGGCCTTCAGTGCTGTCCTTCTACAGTTAAACCACCTCCTAATAAGCTCATTATGATGCCACAGCTACGGTCATTATTTGTTTCTAGGGGTGTAACAAAACACGTTTTCGTATTAAACCGTTAAGTACGAGGCTTACGAACTGAACAATATGTTTGAATAATACTAGTGCATTTGGTAAATGCAGAAGCTTAAATTGTGGGAAATATAATGTTCTTTCGGTGGAGCCGCTGTGCTCAACCTGTCAACCCACCCAACGTCACAGACAACGTGCTGCCTGACGCGCCCACCACAGCAGAACAACATTGTACACGGCACGGGTGTTCTGTGAGGCTATGCTAAACTAGCTTAGCAGGAAAACAACACGCACAAACTCACGCTACAAGCACACAAGCTACAAACTCTCCCTGCAGCGTTTAGGCAGCTGTTCCCTACTGATTCAAACAGGACTAAAGCAATCCCCATTTCTCCAGACCATAATTCTTGCTTTGTTAAAGAAAACAAATACATGAATACGCGCATGACGGGATGCTTCGTCATTAACGGACAATGCATATCGTCAAAATCAATGTAATTAACACAATGACAAGAACAAACTCACAAGAACCAGTCACATATATGACAACAAAGCATGACAAATCAATCCAGAAACACTACGGCGCTAAAACACGTATTCATCCACACACTGAAGAGCACGAGCCATTCAAATATTTTTCACATCAGAGGGAACATTATTAACCATATCATAAGAACGACACCATAGACAGATGAACACAGTAGTAACGCTACTGCAGATGTAAAAATACAAAAGCAGTTCACTTACCAAATATGCTGTTCACTTCAAGACAAAGTCCATTCTCCTTTCTTTGTTAACAAAGAGTTTATTACAGCGGTTGTACAGAACCTCAGGTTAGCATAGCTCCAAACACCAAGACGCTCAGTCGCAAATAAAACTCATTCTTAGCCATAAAATGTGCAACGCTTCTCAGACGCTGTTAGCCAGGAATACCGTTCGTACAAATCCTTTTCCATGCTGGGTGACGGCAGCTTACTGTGAGGTTGTCTGACCCTTTCTTACGATGTCCAGCTTTTCTGGAAATATCTTTCTCCAGAAAGGCGTTGCCAGTATCTCCCAAATCTGTTTCTCCTCCTCCACCAGCCATTGAGTGAAAAACAAAGCTACACCAAGCAAAATGCTAAAAATGTCATGTCAACGTCATAACTTCTTACATATTCAACTTGAACTCTTACTACTAATACTAACTTCTGCTAGCTAGCTTTCAGCCTCACAACATTAACACTAGCCCACTGACCAATCATACCGCACGTTAATGCTGACGTACTTGTAGGCCACCTAGACAGCTCTGACATGTCAAACAATACGCCCAACATGTCAAACTAAATATCTGATTGGTTTTACACTATGACAATCAACAATATCGTCCCCATTTACTTAAACTGCAAAGGCATCCTAGCGGGCCTCGGCCCTCTCTTCTTACCTAGAGACATAGAGGTGAAATCTGATTGGATAAAAGCTCTACTTAAAACAAGCTGCGCTGGAAGCAGCGCTGCAGGCTGGAAGCAGCGCTGCAGGCTGGAAGCAGAGCAACTGAGGAAGACAGTAGCTGTGCAATGAGAAAATAAGCTAATGGGAAAAATATTTATAATATATATAGTGTATTTCTGAAAAATGATTAAATTATAAAATAGCTATAACTTTGGGATTCTGTTTAGGCCAGCAGAGAAGGCTTTGCTGGCCCTGATGGCCCACCACTGACACACACACACACACACACACACACACACACACAGGCCTGCACACAGATTTAATTGGAGGAGAAGGTATATACACGCACACATATACACGCACACACACACACGCACACTCTCTCTCTCTCTCTCTCTCTCTCTCTCTCTCTCTCTCTCTCTCTCTCTCTCTCTCTCTCTCTCTCTCTCTCTCTCTCACACACACACTCACACTCACACACACACACACACACACACACAGATGCCCACAGGCACAGACTCATCAGCAAACATACAAAGCACAGTCACCCATATGCATACAGATACACATGACAGCAAAGTAAGCTGGTAAAAGGTAACACACACACACACACACACACACACAGTCCTTTCACCTGCATGCCAACAGTTGTCTGATCAGAGCTGTTTTGATGCTTGCCGGCGATGGAATGTGCTCTCCTTGCATGCGTGCTCCAGCGGAAAGCCCAAAGACGAACAGAGGAACGTCTCAAAGCCCACAGGCTGGAAGAAAGAGAGTGCTGACAGTGACAGAAACACACCCAGATGGTAGCTTCACTCTACCATGGGATCACATGTACAGAATTAGATCTGGAAGTAGCTGGCGGGAACACGAAATGATGTCACCGTTGCCGATAACAAGACATGTGTGTTGGTGTGTGTTGGTAGACTTTTTGCACATAAGTTCTATAGCCTCTAGTGTTCCTCAGCATAGAAATGCAGGGTTCTCCTGGGTAATTTAGGCCAGGGACACTCTCCTTTTGCAACGTTAACCGTGCTCAAATACACAGGGCCGTCTCTAGGATTTGACGGCATTTGAGGCATAATCTGGACCTCTGTCAGTGCTTTTAAAAAAAAAAGCTCTATTAATCTATTTTGTTATTGCCTATTATTCAGGTGAAAAATTCAATCAACAGCATCATCTGCCTTCACTGTAGTATCAATGGAGTAGAAGGCAGAGGAGCAGTTGTAGAAAAGGATTTGAAAGCACTGATTTCAACAGCTGAATGTGTCATCAGTCGTCTGCAAAGCGTTAACTTCTCCCGATGAGCGTCTGCCTCGGCTCACCATCACGGTGAAGTTTGGTGATTGGATGATTCCGAAAGAAGTGTTGACTTTTCTCATGCTCACAGGCAGGCTGTTCTCATACAGCAATCGTAGGTATACAGTAGCTCCGAAGAATTAATGCGCTGTAATTCGTAGATATCTCACAAATTCAATCAGTATAATCCACGTAATTATGAACCAGGAAGTATAAATGTTGCAAAAACCCCCAGAGGGAAGGAAGGGAAGACCGCTGTTAGTGCCCCGCGTAAAACGAAAATTTGTCACGTACCTTGAGTTACGCTGCTTCTCTAGTTATTTCAACCCAAACAAGGGCCATTCCCTAAACCTAATTAAGTAGTGTTGTTACCTAAACCTAACCAAATAGTTTCCTGTGAATAAGTTTCTTTTGAAAAGACCGTATGCATGTAACGAGCGGAAAGTGACTTGTGTTGCTGGACTTTCGTTGAAAAATGTAAAAAAAAAAAAAAAAAAAAGGAGTAACATTTTGTCAGTTATGTTTTTATTGGCCACTTGGAGACAGCATAGTTACACATAGCCAGATTTTTCTCCATAGCGCTGTGTTGGCTCTAAAGAAAGGTCTGCCTCTACAAATTATCCTTCTGGTGTAAGGGGGGAAATGAACGCCTTGGCTTGTTTGTATTTCTTTAAACCAATCACATTCGTCTTGGGCGGCGCTGAGCACAGGATGTGGGCGGGGAAGGTGCCCTTGCAAAATAGATAGTGCCGATAGTGTTAGTCAGACTAGAGGCAGCATAACAAGATGAAAACATCAACAAATTGTTACTCTGAAAAGATGGTGAACGTGATAGCAAACAGTATGTACACATCAGGGATGTGTGGTCAGGGGAGACAGGTGAGGCAGAGCCTCAAACAATACTAAAATATTAATATTTCTCTACTGATCTGTGCAATATATGTAATTTCTGTATGATTCCAATCATTTCAAGCATTTTAATTGAAATCAAAAATCGCTGAATTAGCGCATGTCCTGTTCAAACAGAGGAGACACGTGAGGTGAGGCAGTGACGAGCTGTGCCTCACCTCAGATTGTGAATCCCTCACTAACTGGGTTGAGCGCGTGCCTTTTGCTTTCTCATTGTTTGTCACCACTGTAATATTTGTAGACACTTTTATTATATGTCCTTTCTTTACATAGAATAAGTAGTGTATTTCACGTCTGTGTAGAACATATTTAGTGTCGCTGATCTGACAGTGAAAAAGCACAGAGGGGCAAACACTACTCTGCCTCAAAGAAGAGGGCGTGCGAGAGCCCACGGGTCGGGTTTATGCTTGTTCTGTCGTTGCTCTTCTTCTACACTTCTCTTCTTCTTCTTATATTTTGCTTTGACCACAAAAAAGTAAGATTCTATATCCAAGCTTAAAAATGTCTCAAAAAACAAGGAAATGTGACCAAATCAACAGTAATTTAACGTCGGCCAGGTAAAGTAACCTTTTATGTTTGTTGTTCTCTTTATACATCCGTGATTGTTACACAGATTATCGCGGAATCTCACGATTTTCGCGGGTGGTGCCCGCGAGCGCTCCGCTTCTGAAACGCTTCCGGTGGAGCAGATCGCGGCGCACACGCTCCCGGTGGAATCAAATATGTACATTACCTATGTGTGTGTAAAGAATGCTGATATGAAATATGAAAAACTACCAGTAGTCAATGTGCAAGCTGCCAATTGAATGGTGATTTAAGCTTCTCCATTGAGTTCATATATTTGTAAATCTGACTTATGTAGTGTCAGTGCCTCTCCAGCCACGAACCTCACCACACGTCACTGCTACACATCCAGCAGACATGGAGCAACATCAGCACTCATTTTGAGTTATGTCTCAGGCCACCGGATGAATGTAAGTCCAATATTGATTCTCCTTTTAGCTCAGTTTTGGTCTCCAACAACTCAGTATGTTGTTTTTTCTGAAAGTAGCTGCCTGCTGCTGCTGGAAACTGTGTTGATGAGAGGGCTGAGACTGAACTAAAACCACAACAATGAGATGATAGACACAAAAATGCTCTGCAGAGTCTGGCTTTTCAAATTCTCAAGTATTGGTCTTTTCCTATTCTTGAGCATGTTACAGCTGTTTTGTGACCCTACATTCAGGACAGGCTTCTGTGCTGAAGTCTTGAGCCATTGCGGTTTTTAAGGTGCCAAAATGCTGGTGCTTACTGAGGGTTTATTGTGGATATTTCACAAAATGCTTTGTTTTGTACAAAGCACTTATTTCTTGCACTGCACCTCACAAAATTACCTGTCAATCACATTGTGTTGAATGGTGGAATTGTGTTTTTTTGCTCCAGAAGGGGAATAATTACAGTCAAATACAGTACTATTGGTTTGTGCACATCAATTCATCATTTCAAAACACAATGCACAATTAACATCAAATAATTACCCAAAAATGTATAAAGAAAAGGTTAAAAATCTTTATTTTGTTTATTTATAGTTTCAACATTATTTTTAATTCATAACTTTTTCAACACATTTTCTGTGTCATTCTTAATATTTTCTTATGAAAATATAGATCATATTATTTGAAGGTATTTTTCAGCAGCTCCAGACAGAACCGTAGACTCAAGGCTCCTGCGATAGAACAAATGAAGCAGGCCTTGTGTTGCAGTCACACAAGATGAATTGACATTGCCAATTTGACCATGTGTGGTTTCCCACCCAGGGCCCACTCCTGATCTCTGGGCTAATGCCATCACTTATCTCTCCCCTCAGATCATAGACGTGGAGGGAAAGAGTCCCTGTTGGTGGTGTTCAAAACTCCCACAGATACACACACACCTGCAGCCACACATGGACACTCTCTCACTTCCTATCTCTCTCTCACAAACACACACACACACACACACACACACACACACACACACACACACACACACACACACACAGATGGGACAGGTAACACATACAGTAGAAAACTACAATTACAACGTTGTGCTTGTATGCCTCCACCAACCAGTCAAGTATCATCCACATCTGTCCAAAATTACATCTCTTCATCATTTTATCCTATCAGACATTTGTGTGAAGTTGTTATAATTGAGTTATGGCCAAAAATGTGTTTGTGAGCTCACAGTGACCTTTGACCTTTATATTCAAATCAGTTCATCATTGGCTGTGTCCGTAATTTCTCACCACTCACTTTTTAGTGAGTTTGCCATTTTACAGTGCAAAAGTACTTAGTATTTACTAATTTGGAAAAGTATGCTTATTGCCCCCACATTGACAATGGCAGCGCGAGCGCATAACGTTACTCTTTACCTTTCCCTTTCACAATAAAAGCCAAATACAAATACGCTGCATCACTGCTTACTGGGGGGAACTAAATTGATACAGTTAAGAGGTAACTCCACAAAATAGCTAAGAATATGCATCATGTATAAATGTATTAGCGTGTCAATATTTATTATGGATGGTCCACCAGCTGACGTTGATCTGGCAGTTTCAACTTGGCGACAGCAGTGGCGTGATTAATGGCTCAGAGAAAATTATTCAAGAAGTGTCAGAAAGTGTTTTTAATTTTGCAGATGAGCTTACTATGTAGTCACATTGAACTAGCCTTGATAATGAGTAGGGAGTGGTGAATGAGTCCAGGTGGACGTTTGTGCCAAATCTAAAAGGAATTCCTGAGTATTGCGTTTGGGAGAATGGAATGGGCCCAAGCCCACAGGAAGAGCGGCAGGCTCTGAAGCGAATCTTACATAGTGGCCAAATGGTGGAATCACAATTTCTGGGTCCATAACGTGATGTCATTGGGCACGTGATATCATTGAGCCCAAAAAGACTTTTCCTCATAGACTTACATTGGGAAAGAGTAACTCAGCGCCTTCACCGCTGTATCCAGTTCCCTTTGTACATCCATGCTCTGGCCACGGCTGTCGCTGGCGCGAAGACATTATGATAACAGCCAGACAGACAGTTGCATGTGTCAGGCACAGATGTTCAACTGATGTTCAGGTACTTTCAGAACAGATGTGTGTGCTGTTTATGTTCTCCTTCAAGGCAAAATCACACCCAACACATGACAAACTTGAATCCACACAATTCACATAATGACCTCCTCCTTCTCTCTCTCTCTCTCTCTCTCTCTCTCTCACACACACACACACACAGGTGCATTAATGTATGCATTTTGACATGTGTTTCTGAATGGATGAACATCAGCTAACACACTTATACAACACAAGAGCCATGTTTACATGTTGGTACATGCTGATGCACTTGAACTTCATTATACAGGAGGCTTTGGTTGATAACAGAGCTATCGTTCCTGTCCATTGATCTAGAAAGGGCCTGTGCATTCAGCATACAAATCCTCCTGTACTGATGGTAAAGGGTTTTATCGGACATAGCTGGCAACTTTGTAGTTGGGGAGGGGCTAAGTCTCCAGGTTCATCAAAATTGCATTTTTAAAGGGTGGGTTCACACAAATTCCAAAAGCAAATTTTCTGTCCTGGTACAAGAAGTGATCCTGAGATGTGTATGAAGTGTTTTGGTTGCATTAGTGTATTTTGAATGGTATATTTTTGTCTTTAAAGTGGCTTTTTATTTTTGGCATACAGCAGTAATATCTTAACAAAAAAGTAGGGCACTACTTTACTGCATGGATGTGCTACCTTACAGTATATATCAGAGAATTTTATCAGAAATGCTGCAATAAGCTTCAATAGGCTTTTTAAGTACGCATACTTGTAGGTCTACTTTTTCCAGTATTTATACAATACAACAATTACATCTGTAATTTTACATTTCAGGTACTTTAGTACATTTCATTTTGTCACACTGTCACAGAGTAAAAGTCACGTAAAAAAGTCCTGATAAAATGTAAGAGAATGGAACTACAGAAAGTTACAAATCAGCAGCTGCAGCAGAGAAGAAGCAGCAGGAGAGCAGAGCTCCAGAGAGGAGACACTCTTCTGGAAATGATACATTATAAATGTTTGTGTTGTGCCAAGGCTAGCACCTCAAGCTCAATCACATTGAGGATCACATATGGGGTGTGGTTATAATTAGCATTATTGTACCTCACCACAGTTTGTATCTGTGAATGGTTTAATTCACCACCCAGCGAGCACTTTACCTGACACACCCACGATGTTAGTGACCTGTACAGGAGGGTCTGGCTAACATGCTAAATTCAAATTTTGATGAGCCTATTGGGACCAGATAGGTCGAATGGACTGGTTATACTGGGACAGAGAGGAAGACTGGACTGTTTGTTGAACCAGCAGCAGATTGTGGTGGACTTCGCTGTGCCGTTCAGACAGGTGAGTACAACAACACTGCTGAACTCTGCCGATGACAACGTCAACAACTACTTTATCGCGTGCTCGCACAATGTCTGATTTGGTGGGGGTTTTTTCTGCTGTTGAGTCTAAAATAACTTTCCTGCGCCATGAGTTTCATAAGCTTGTTCTATTTACAGCTGATTTTATATGTTGTAGTGTTTTAGCTGTGTGCGTGTGTGAAGGATGATGTGTGCTGCTTCTGCTGCTTGACCCAAGATGTATTTCTTTTTTTAAGGCGCACACAGACAAATGCATATCAAAATACAATACCACACACAAAAGTACACAATCTACATTGATATGCAGGAACACAAATGAGCACACACAGAGAGCAGGCCAGACTGCGGGCTGTAGGGTTCTGCCAAATGATGGGGTCCTGAGAGGCGGTGGCTGTGACCTTGGCTGCCCTTGTGTGTGCCTGACTCCAGCTGGGCGTCCATTAGAGGGCTCTACAACAGACGCTGGCCTCTGCTGAGAGCCAAGGGTCGGATGCTAGAAACACACACACGTGCGCAGTTGCACATGTGCCCCACAAACGCACACACGCAGGCTGTGACGCACAAAGTAGCGCGTGCACACACGCATAGTTAGGTATAGACAACACGTGTGTATCTCTAAGCATGTGTTCGTGAGGGCATTTCATAACGTTGCTCCGATGTAATGTTCACGCTGTGGGTAAACAAACACACACACACACACCGCCGCCGCCATGTGTGTGTATTTACCAGTGCGTGTATGATGGAGAGTGACAACATGCAAGGAACAAGGGACGGGAGTTGTGACCAGCGATTTGGAACCTAAGCTTAAATGCTCAAATTGTACAGGTGTTGGGATGGGATCTTAACATGTGTCAGGGAATTTCACCCCAACACTCAGCTGATGACTGCTGAATAATGTTTCATACGTTTTCACACAGAATGAGCCCTCATGGTACTGTGTACTGGTTTGTCTTATAAGAAGTGTTTAATGAATGTATTGCTCAATCAAGACTGGTACCTGAAGCAACACACTCCCACCAAGAGAACCACTTTTGCAACAGTCTGACCAGAAAGTGGTACAGTAAAATGTACTGATGTAAGGCTGGTGATGTAGCTTCCTCCAATCTCCTCTATACCAAATGCTCAATGAAATGAAGTTGCATGTCAAAGTTCCCAGAGTACAACTCCATTGCGCTGCAAAATTACTGTTTTAATTGTTGGTGTGTTCGCATCCTCAGACCATATTTAGTGTTGATGGTGAAATCCACAAAAAAACTGGGAAACAGCTATCCAAATGAGTCAGTAATGACACACATTGTTAAAGCTGCTCAATACAATAATCAGAGCATATCTATAACCTCCGTTAACATGGCGACAGTTAAGCCGGCGGCTTGCAGCTAACAGCGCTAACACTGCAAATAACTGCATCGGTGCTGACAGAGCTAACAGTCTTTACCTGAGAGGGGAAATGCTTTCCTTCCACAGCGTTATCAGCTGTAACGGCAGCCTTGAACAGCACTTGGATTGACACATCCCAACTACACTGAGCACATCTGTCTGTGGCACCCCAGATGTGTGCTAGGGGAATCAAATGACATCATTTGAGATGAGGCGACGTGGCATGGCTGATTTGTTTCGGCCTTTATTGATCTCCATGCCCCCTCGCACTTCTTACCATCATAGATAGATGGATAGACGGACAGAAAGACAGACATAGATAGGAGATAGATGAAAGACAGACATAGATAGGAGATAGATGAAAGACAGACATAGATAGGAGATAGATTTGCCTTCTGACACTGAGCAAGCTTTGTACACTAATATTCACTTACCACAAAAACAATAATAAAAGAAAGTCAGCCAGAAGCCAAGCTTTGGACGCTTTGGACGGTAACAATAGCTTTCAGGGAGCTCCTACAGCTGACTGGCCTTTACCTTCCTCCTGACAAAAGGAGAGGAAGGCTAATTTTACCTTGTCTGCTGTCTGCAGTGGAGCCACTGAGCCACAACACTGGTATGCTGCAGACACCACCTCACAGCATGCCATGTCTCTCTCCCTTTCCCTCTCTCTGTCTCTCTTTGTAAACTGGTCAACTCCAGCACCACAACCATCATTAAAGCGTTCTGGCTGATCACACCCTTTAATTGGACCATACAAGCGCCCGGGCAAAATGGCGCCTTGTTAGCTCAGCTGCAGAGCAGAGCAGAGCGAACAAACAAACAAGCAAATAAATGAGGGTATAAACAAACCCCACAGAAGCTTCACTTTGGAATGTGGACCTGGTAAGAAGCGAAAACTGGGCTGACCTGCAAACATGGGGACTTTTAAGGAGACAAGTCGCCTCATATTGTAGAAGGATCAGGAGCTCTCCTATCGGCTGCATTTACTTTGACTAATTTTGTCTGTGGTTTTGTGGAAGCAGTTTATATTTCACCAGCTAACGAGTAAGAGAACCCCTACTAAATGTAACACAGTTGCAATTTGGTTGCCATTTAGAGGCAAATGAATACCAAGCATTCATTAGTGGCATGGGTGGCCCCTGTGGGACTTCTCATGGTGGCAGTAATGTTGTGCTTTACCCATTGAATTGTAAAGGATATTTTCTTATTTAGAGCATTTAATATGGAAATAGCTCTATATATTTTACCATGTACTTAATATTCACACACCTTTCTACATAGCTGGCACAAAGCTTCCACAAAGCATTGAACAACAGTTTGCTCTTCTCTTCCTCTCTGCATTGTAATATTTTCCATTTAGCGCTGAGGGGACTTGGAGAATTCAGTGGGTCGTTTCACTTTCACGCTTTGCTGAAGAAAAAGCGAGGATCATCTGACGGTAGTTGCTACAAGTCACCTTGGCGTTGCTTTCACGCTAACGGGGTGGCAGATAATTCAAGGTTGTTAATGCCGCACAGTCACCACGAAATGCAGCTCCTCTAATTCACTGACAGCAGTTTGATGTTGTTGCTTCACTGATTATAAACAGTTATGATACCCATACATTACTGATTCTAGCTTGGGGGTAGTTTTTCTTCTTACAGGCACTTGGTGTCTTGCTCAAGGGCATTTCCGCAGGTCGTCTGTCACAGGAACTTTAAAGCAACTATGAGAACATTTTATTTTGTGTTGATTTTGGTGGTCCCTGTGGTCAAAAGCGGTAGTGTGTTGTTTGTATCCTGTTTCTTATGGTGTGTTCACACCAAACATCGCACTAGACGCGCCAGAGAGGGGCCATGGCTCATCGCCCTGGAAGCCGTTCAACTTCCCGCCATCAACCATGGAAAAAATAACCTCTATTTCTGGTTAGCACTTGTTGTGGAAGTCCCAGATATCCCGGGAAACTAAACGCCGTCATGTCTGGGTTCATAACATCATCCGGAGGAGCTCCGTGGATTTCATCGAGGTGTATTCACTGTGTCTAGCAAGCCACACGTCAGTTGGTTTACTACAGCTGTTTGAACACAAAATAAACACATTTGGCTGTGATTTAACTGCAATAAACGGACAAATAGGGATGCCCAAATAACTACGTAATGATGCCGATTTGGAAAAAGTCTGAATTAATGTTCTCTCTGCAGGACAAGTAAATAACTTTTAAAATGCTTATTTTCTCAATGGAGCTCAGATCGATCAGTGCTAGGCTATGCTAACATTGTAGCAGCTCCATCAACACTCACAATAACGTCATATATACGTAAATACGGAAGCGTCTTTTTCATTGTTTGTACCATATGGTTTATACACACAGATTTATACACATAGTTTGGTCCGGTCTCTATTGATATGAGCTATCATAGAGCTCCGGGTGAACACAGACGAATACTGTATTTATTTCCTGATTCAACAACGGCAGGACGTCAGTGATGACAGGAGAAACATCTCAACGCTGATAGGCTATCGCGCCGCAGCGTCACGCCATTTTTTCGCCGGAGTTGAAAAATTTCAACTCACGCGTTTGGGGCGTTTTGGTGATTGAAGCGAATTTGCGTCAAACGCGCCGCACCATCACAAATTCGCGTCACTCCAGTCTCATCGCGTCTGTGCATAGACTTTGTATGTAATCTCGTTGCGCAAATAATTCGCGCGGCATTTGGTGTGAACAAGGCATTACGCCTTGATCTCTCTATTACCATAACCAAGTAGGCTACTTCATTTAAAATAATCACAATGTGTATCTGGCCCTCAGCACATCATTTTCGACTTAAACCATCACTCACTGTAATTACAAAATCAGTTCAGAAAACGTAATTATAATAGTAATTTTATGTCATACAGTATGGGTTGTTGTATGGGTTGTTTTTCTTAAAGGCACACACACAGACAAACGATTCAGTCATCTAAGGGGTGGATGGGTATGCCGTCTTTCCAATACGCTGCACAACAGGTCAGACAGCCATGTTGTCCACCTGGCAAACCAACTTGATCTCATGGGAAGGCGTATAAATAGCACAACATTTGAAGGACTTTTTGTATGTCATGGTATCGCATTTTAGGCTTTTAACGTGTCATTTTACGTCACTTCGTCACAGTTAGGTTAAGGCAACCAAACCACTTATATTTTGGAAAAGCATCATGGTTGGGCTTTAAAATAAAAATGTAAACTAATTCAGACTTAAACGATGTAACATGAATACAGAATCCTTTGCACATATAGCAAAGATCAGCCTGGACTTCAATTCTAATGTTTAAAATTCTGGTCTCGCAAGAACACAAGACAAGTGCAGCTTTCATAAACCAAATGTTTATATTCTAGAGGTATAGCTGTTTTGAACATCGTCGATTGTCATATCTGCAACAACTAATAAAACAAGGCCCGAGCTGAAAATGACTATAATTACCCTTTAAGCACACTCGGTAGTCAAGCGGTTTGTTGTTTGGCTGGGACAGGTTATGTTCAGGGCACTGCTTTGGTGCTCTCTATGATGCGCACTAAACAGGACACCTTATTGAGGACAGAGTAAGAGAGGAGAGGAGCGATCCCCTCCCTCCCTCTGACTCTCTGACCTTCTCAAAATGGGTAGAGCGCGAGAGAGCAAGCAGAGGGAGGAGTGGAGCGAGGGAGAGGCCATTTATCTCGCTAACCTCCCCCTCCACCACCAACACCACCCAAGTGGGGCAGTGAAGCTGAAGGTGAGAGTGGCTCAACCCTGCTGCCAACATCACAGCTTCAAAATCCAACCTGTCGCGCCTAAGCATCCTCCACCCGGTGAACACCATGAATTCGCATTCATACAAGCATGCAATGATAACACAATAGCAGATTAATCCTCAGATTTAAGCACATACAACCTACACACGCACACACACACACACACACACACACACCATAACATCCATCACAGCCACCCTGGGCTCAGTTGATCCTCCTACTGACAGCCAAATGTGTGTGTGTGTGTGTGTGTGTGTGTGTGTGTGTGTGTGTGTGTGTGTGTGCACATGGCGCTACATAGAGCAGACATGCCTGGCTGATCACACTGCGCCGGGGCCTCCCAGACGAACTGTCATCACCAATTAGCACATACACTAACAACTGACAACCCATAATGTAGACGCAGTATCGTGGCAGAGCAGACTCTACCGGATCACACGGCCAGTTTTTAATCTACAGAAAAGCCCCCTTACGTTAATAGTAGTAACACAGTACATTTCAAGTACTGACCGTACTGTACACGTGTGAGGTGCGTGCACTTTATTTGAGCCATCTATTTCTCTCTTTTCTATTTCTTTCTATTTTGCTCCGAATGGACAAGTCATAATAAGCTTCTAAAGGGTCTTTATCACTTGAACATATACATATGTTGTTATGAGGCTTACCACAATATGTTTAGAGGCAATGCTGTGTATGCCAAGCAGCACTCATCTGTTCTGGAGGCCTTTGCTTTGAACAACATATTACTTCATATCTTATCTTGTTTAATTTTCACCAAACCATAAATGGAGCTTTGCCATCATCCGGGTAGCTCTGACAGCGTCGCTGACATCCAGAGGTGCTGCAGAACAAGGTGAAAGAGGAGCAAATAAGCTGTAAGAGTAATCGGCGTAACACATCAAACCCCCGCCTGCCATCAGCTGCAGTGCTCTCTGCACCAGAGCTATCAAACTGTGCAGCTTGCTTAATTAGCAAACAGTTAAGTGTTACAATCCGCCTTGAGTGTCCCTCGCTAGAAGCTCACATCTTTTCCATTTTGACTCTTGGACGTGGCCCAAATGCACCGGCGTGGAAAATAGTAACAATCCTGTGGTATGGACTCGGATGTGGAACCCTCACATTGATGAGTGTGTGTTAATGGTGTGTGTGTGTGTGTGTGGGGCGGGGGGGGACTTACAATGCAGTGTGTGTGGAGTGATGGGGGGTTTTAGGGGGCTTTAGGCCATCGATGCTGGATAAGACTCCACCCGCAATGCAATGTATTAATAGCTTTGCCCTGGTTTGGTTGCTGGCACCCTCTAAAATTCACACACACACATCCCATAACCCTGATCCAGCTGCCACCATGCAGCCTTTCTGTGTGGTTTGGCTGCCCTTCAAGAAGTGTGTGTGTGGAGCTGTCTCTATCTGACCCTCTGCTGGTGTGTGTGTGTGGGAGTGTGTGTCCGCGAGGGTCCATGTGTACACTTTAATACCCTGTTTGGCTCTTTCTACAAACAGATGGAAAAAAAATTGGTTAACTGCTGTAAATTACGAGTATACGCGTGTTTACACCTGTGTTTCTGCAGCGATGGGCTCGTAAACACACACGCACACGCACACGCACACACACACACACACACACACACACACACACACACACACACACACACACAGGTACACATGTGCAAATGTTGATTAATATAAACACGTTCCCCCACATTTCTGTAGCAAACAAATTCCTTCCTCATTCAAACTTTTCCATCTCTCTTCGGGAGGGGATTTGAAATTCTCCAAAATCTCCTCTAATCGCTGACAGGTTTTCTGTTTCCTCCTGTGTCACAGCCATATTGTCCTCATCTCAAAGTCTCTCACTGGACTGCCGGAGTCTCCGTTTCACATGCTGCAGAGATAGTAAACCACAGAAAAGATGTGGTTTGAGAGAGTGAGACGGCGAAATCAGCTGGTATGAGATCTCTTCAATGTTCAGAGATCCCTTTAGAGTGTTCTGATTGGCTGCCACAGTAGCTGCAGCTGTGAAGAGTGCAGACCGGACCACGTCATAACCCCGACCTCACTCGATGTGTTTGACTGCAGTTGAATGTCAGAAAAACATGAAAGAAGTTTGGGTGATTGGACTGATTTAGCACTTGATTTCTTGTCATCTGACCATGGAAAAAAGTAAATGAACATGAATGTCACATTTTATTCTGATATTTGCATTCTTTTTTTGTATTGATGTTTTTTTATATATAAATACATTTGTGGATAATTGTGCCATTTCTTGAGCAAAAAAAGGTTTGTATGTGCATGAATAATCTATCTATCCACCTATCTGTCTGTCTGTCTGTCTGTCCATCTACCTCTCTATCTAGTTCTGTCTATCTCTATCTATCTCTATAGATATCTTCATCCATCTATCACTACGTATCTATATCTTTATTCTTCTATATATTTATCTTTCTATTCATATCAATCTCCTATCAATCCCTATTCTTTATCCCTCTATCTCTTTCTTTATATCTCTATCTTTATCTATCTATTTATGTCTATGTCTATCTCTCTATCTTTATCTATCTATCTCTATGTATCTCTATCTTTATCTTTCTATATCTAACCCTAACCCCTTCATCTATCTATATCGACATAAATCTATATATCTCCATCTCTCTTTATCTACCTATATTTATCCATCTCCATTTATCTACTAAACCTACATCTATCTATCTATCTATCTATCTATCTATCTATCTATCTATCTATCTATCTATCTATCTATCTATCTATCTATCTATCTATTTCCATCTATCTATCTCTGTTTCTATTCATCCATCTTTCTTTCTTTCTCTATCCATCTATATGTATCTATCTCTATATCTATCCAGCCCTCCCTCCCTCTCTCCCCTCATGCAACCCTCTGCACCCTCAGACTCCTTCTTCCTATCTATAAATACTGTAAATATTGTATATACACACACACACACACACACACACACACACACACACACTCACATGCACATTTTCCTGGTGAGCGCTTTCTGACCCCAGTCAGGATTAAGTGCCAAGTGTGTGTGTGTGTGCGTGTAAGTGACTGACTCGTCTGTCCCTGCAGCCGTCTGGCACCCCTGCCAATGACATGACCACTACTGTTGCCAACTGGCTCTTGTGTGTGTGTGTGTGTGTGTGTGTGTGTGTGTGTGTGTGTGTGTGTGTGTGTGTGTCTTTTTCCAGACTGGCACACAGCCTTTTTCCATTTTAGTTGTATATGTTTGAACTATGAACTTGCTGTTAACCAATAATGCACACCTACACAGTCAAGCCTTAACACTGCTGAGGGTATCGTTTTGAATTCCTATGGTGAGTGGTATGTTGAGTCATGGTTTGTGGGGGTGGACTATTTAGTCCAATGGTCCTCCCCCAGAAAAAAAGTGATGTTTTAAAAACTAATTTGAACACTCTTTGCCTTGTGCATTTTTGCTGTTTGGACTGCTAATCCAGGAAATAAATAATTCACACAAGTCAAAAGAGATGCAAAAAGCTACCTGACCTGTGGGGGAGCAGTTCACCATGCACAGAGACATTGAGCTCACTGCATGCATAATATCATGAGTATGCTGGAAATATTACATTATTATGGAATTGACTAAAAACAGAACAGTTTTAACTGAAACTCTTAAAGGGGCTCCCAACAAATGTTACACACCAAAGTCAACGCAATAGTGGCTACTTACCAAGCTATTCTATTTCTTTCATAAAAGATGATATTGACTTGATTATGGGAAGTGTAGGATCCAGTGTCTTTTGTTGTTTGACCCACAGCTGCTTTATTTTGGTAATCATGTTTTAAAATCTTTCTCTCACAAGGGTTAGGGTAAGGGTGAAGGGTTAGTTTAATCTTCAACACCAGTCAACATGCAGAATGACTGATGATGTGCTAAATACTCTGTGTAGCCCTTGAGTCAGTGTCTGCCTCACACTGTCTACCTGCATCCTGTCTGAACAAGCGATGAACAACAACGCACTCCACATCATCATAAGAGGAGACAGAGCAGCTGCTGGCTTCTCATCAGACCGCGGTTACCACACACTCTGATCTTTAATTTTAAACTCCCAAAAGAAGAGAAAATAATTAAATTAAAATCAAATCAAATCAAATCAAAGCTGGTCACAGGTGTGAACATGTCCAGTAGACACCTTCTGAAACATATAAACACACAACCAAGGGTCATTTTCAAAATATGTAACAAGATTTTGAGTTTTACTTCCCTCTTTCATTATGATTGGCTCATGGAAGATCATTTTCACTGTTATGATACTGTATATGTATGCTGATGGCTAGTGAGGTAAATAAAGAAAACATGGAAGGCTACAGGAGAAAATTGGCAGGTCACTAGAAAAAAACGTTGTTGAACTAACACTTGTTGTGTTAGTTAAACATTAAGTTCATGGTTTAATGTAGTTACACGCCTTTACAAGGACATTCTTCAAATGTTCATAAATGTACAGTATATGTTGACAATTACAAATTATATCAAGTAAAGAGTTACCAAAAAAAGTGGAGGAGACAGAGCGCTATCACTTGTTTATTCAAAGTTTATTAATATTGAACATGTTGCCTATCCAATTGCATCAACTTTGACACTGCACGTCCTTGGATCTTCAATGGTTGTAGATTGGCGAAGGACACACTCCCATACAGAGATTACTTCATTCATTGTTAGATTGGGTGGTAACCTCATACTACCTACTGCCCGTGAAGGAGCACTGTAAAAAAAGGCAGAGAATATGAATTTTTATGAAATATCCCCCTGGAGTTGCATCTTCACATGGGCTAGAAGTGTGACCTGCAGCAGGGCTTCCTTTGGAGCACAGCGAGCAGGACCTGGGGCTGTATCCCACTTAGAAACCTGATTGGTTGAGGGTAAAAAGGAGGAGCACCAAGAGACAGTTGACAGGATTGACATTGTGGGGTTTACTGTATGCATAAGTAAAAATAAGCATGTGCAAAACAAGTAGCTAGTCTTCCTAACTTTTGCAAAGTTTCATATGTAGACACACACACACAAACTGCCTACTCACACAAAGACATACTTTCTGAAACACAAAAAGGCAAAAATGTACTTAAACAGTACAAAAACCTAGAGAATAGTGCTACCACCCACTTGTATGCACACAAACACAGCTCAGTTATAACTACAAAACTACAAACTTTTTTACAAATGGCTAAAGTGCTGGAGGTGGCATCCCACACAAACACATTTGATTTTAATGCATATAGTCAAACCTTCATCTCCCACCACACATATCACATTTGGCCCTACATCACACTTCCATGAATTTGACAACATTATATCTGAGAGGACCATGTGAGTGCATTCATTCTGATGTGTGCAGAGGCGAGGCCTTGATGTTCAAACTGAAAAATCAATGCTAACACTTTGTTTGTCTGCAATTTCTATCTTATAAAGCACTTTGTAACCTTTGTTTCGAAAAGTGATATATAAATGAAGTCAAAATCATTATTATTATTATGTACGTGATGCACAATACACACATCCATCTCATGCAGGGATCGTTAGTCGCTGTTTTTCCAATCTCCGCAATATTTACAGACAATGATGGCCAAGGAACAACTGGCGTTGAAGTTGCATCAACTGTACTGTATATAAGAAGTGGTCATGGTCACCGTGACGCAGTGGTGGGCCGTCAATTTAATAATTTTTCACAAATACACTGCATGTATTCCAATTATCATATTAGCTTATTTTCTTATTGCACAGCTACTGTCTTCCTCAGTTGCTCTGCTTCCAGTGCAATTTGTTCTAAGTAGAGCTTTTATCCAATCAGATTTCACCCCTATTTCTCTGGGTAAGAAGAGAGGCCCGAGGCCCGCTAGGAAGCCTTTGCAGTTTAAAGTATATGGGGACAATATTGTTGATTGTCATAGTCTTTAACCAATCAGATCTTTAGTTTGACATGTTGGGCGTATTCTTTGACGTGCTTGAGCTACCGAGGTAGCCTACAAGTACGTCAGCATTAACGTGCGGCTGGCTCAGCCATAACGTGCGGTATGATTGGTCAGTGGGCTAGCGTGATTGTTGTGACGCTGTAGCTAGCTAGCAGAAGTTAGTATTAGTAGTAACAGTTCAAGTTGAAAGATATGTAAGAAGTTATGACATTGACATGACATTTTTAGCGTTTTGCTTGGTGTAGATTCTTTTTTTTTTTTAAGCTAGCTTTGTTTTTTTAACATTCAATGGATTTCTCAAGAAAGACATTTCCAGAAAAGCTGGACATCGTAAGAAAGGGTCGGCCAACCCCACAGCTAGCAGCCCTGACCCAGCCAGGAAAAGGATTTGTACGAACGGTATTTCTGGCTGCCAGCGTCTGAGAAGCGTTGCACATGTTATGGCTAAAAATGCGTTTCATTTGCAACTGAGCGTCTTGGTGTTTGGAGCTGTTTGGAGCTATGCTATGCAACCTGAGGTGGCTAACCAAGGCAGCAACACGACACCATAGCACGACAGAACATTTACAAGCTACGGTGCTTTTGAAAACTTTTGGAGAGACTTTGTATTTAAGTGAACAGCAGCTTTGGTAAGTGAACTGCTTTTGTGTTTTTACATCTGCAGTAACGTTACTACTGTGTTCATCTGTCTATCGTGTCATTCTTATGATATGGTTAATAATGTTCCCTCTGATGTGAATAATATTTGAATGGCTCGTGCTCTTCAGTGTGCGTCGGAATACATGTTTTAGCGCCGCAGGTTTGCTGGATTGATTTGTCATGCTTTGTTGTCATATATGTGACTGGTTCTTGTGAGTTTGTTCTTGTCATTGTGTTAATTACATTGATTTTGACGATATGCATTGTCCGTTAATGACGAAGCATCCTGTCATGTGCCGGGTTAGGGTCGGACATTTGATTCTCTGTTTGAGGATTTGTTTTCTTTTACAAAGCAAGAATTATGGTCTGGAGAAATGGGGTTTGTGTGGCGATTGCTTTAGTCCTGTTTGAATCAGTAGGGAACAGCTGCCTAAACGCTGCGGGGAGAGTTTGTAGCTTGTGTGCTGCTGTTGGTTTTCCTGCTAAGCTAGTTTAGCGCACCTCCCAGAACAGTTTTGTTTCTGGGGTCAGAGTGTCTCTTACGTGGTGGGTTGCCAGTTTGAGCGAAGTCCACCGATTCCCACAATTTAAGCCTCTGCATTTTCCAAATGCACTACTATTATTTAAACGTATTGTTCAGTTCGTAAGCCTCGTACCAAACGGTTTAATACTAATATGTATATTGTTACACCCCTAGAAACCAATAATAACCGTAGCTGTGGCGTCATAATGAGGTTATTAGGAGGTGGTTCAAATGTAGAAGGACAACATAGAAGGCCCAGGTATAAAATGCACGGCCCGCCACTGCCGTGACATCACCCAATGGTTTGTGGACTACCATTTTGAAGCCTTGACTTTGGCATTTTGGCCATTGACATCTTATGGTATAGCATACAATAAGTTACCAGCTAATGCTTGCGCTAGCTAGCTAGCTTAGTATGCGAGGCACATCTGTAATTCACGTTAACTGTGATAATAATTGGGATGCTAATTTTTGCTTGCGAAGAAAATGCTGAGAAAGAGAGCAGACGTAATTTGTTCCTTCCAGCCTTGGCTTTAACCAAATCTTTTTGGAAGAGACAAACAGCAAAATAATTACCAGACCGTAGATTGCAAAGTTTACAGTTAATAGACCGACTTATGATAAGACTTTACTGTTCCCAAGAGAGAAATTTTGCTTGGGCAATACCTGCTTAAAACAATACATAACCAACAAACATTACAGTGATACAACAAAGACATGTCAAATGTTGCCCATGTCCTTGAGGTAATGGTTGGTATTCAGAACTTCCTGGTTCATCCGCCATATGAAATGATGGCTGAAACCACCGAAATAAGACCCAACTGTTAATAAACCTGAATTGTCATTTAATACACTGATTTGTTGTGCATGAGGTCGAGTTATTGTTCATTCATATTTTTCAGCCTCAAGTATTGTAGAGACCTTGTTTGTGAGAAAAGTGTTGGCTTTATAGCAGAATTAAATGCTTTGGTGAAGAGTTGTGTGAGGAGTTTTGCAAAAGTGGGCATGTTTTTTTAAAACAATTTTTCCTTTTGTTTCCTAAATGTGTGTATTCTTCATGTGCTTTGCACTCATGTTATTCCATTGGGGGAGGTTGGACTGAACTGAAGTCATTTCAGGGAGAGGATAGTTTTCGCATGCAGCGCAAAATCTGCTGTAAGTCAGCATTGGGCTTCTTGTTGGAAAATCAATAATAAAAGTGAACAAGCAGTGAAGTGTAAATAACAACAATCTTTCCGTCACTGTGCCATTTACTAAGAAGCAACCAGCTGCTGAATAATGCTAACTGACAATGATTTATGTTCCCCTTGTGTGTGTTGGCATGTTCTCCTTTCTGTGTGTGTGTGTGTGTGTGTGTGTGTGTGTGTGTGTTTTGTACCCATGTGTTGGAGGAAATGAGGTGACCTGCAGCGTGTAAACGAGCTTTGACAGAATGCCTCGTCAGATGTCTGTCGAGAGTTGGCCAATGGGGTCCCCTATCTGCTGGCCCAGGATACACACACACACACACACACACACACACACACACACACACACACACACACACACACACACACACACACACACACACACACACACACAGGGAAGAAACACACGTGTATGAACACACACACAGAAGATCAACCCCAAAAACACAGAAGGAAGGACGTGCATTAACACTGTGGGCACATATGATATGAAATATACAGACTGATTATATGCAGATGTATATACAAGTACACACACACACACACACACACACACACACACACACACACACACACACACACACACACACAGCAGTGTGACTCAGACACTCTTCCCTGACAGAAGCCCACATTCTCTTGTTTGAACATCATACGGCTTCCATTGACGGATGCCTGTGCTGGTTTCATTAACTGCTCTCTTGTGTGTGTGTGTGTGTGTGTGTGTGTGTGTGTGTGTGTGTGTGTGTGTTTGCAGCTGTATTGAAATCACAGCCTGCTCTCCTAAAAATTACTTTCCCAGACAATGACACTGCATTGTCAATTAGATGGGAAGGCATTAAGCGTTAAAAATTCAACTGCCGTTTTGGAACAAACAAACCTATTTTAAGCCAGACCATGTTTCGCAAAGATTAACAAGTAGTTTTGTTGCATTCTTTGTTTTTGTTTCGTTTCATATCACAACATTAACCATGTGTTTAAAACTGCGACCGTAATCTGGTGGAACATGCTTTTCCCTCAAAACGTAATTGAAAATGCAGTTTAGTTGTATGGGAATGTAATTTTAAGAAGACAGTATTGGAAATCAAATTCCAGGATCCAAAGGTAGAAGGACTCTTGACAGAATACAAGTATGGGGCGTGCACACCACCCATACTCATCTCACCCCCGCCTCGCCAAAGCTTGGTCAGTGGTCCTACGCTTTAAACAATGATATATACAGTATATATATATATATATATATATATATATATATATATATATATATATATATATATATATATATATATATATATATTGTATTGTAAATATTCAAACTTCTACACAACAGAGCCTCCAGATTCTGTCAACTCTAGTTATGATATCATAGCATGGCACCAAGTGTAGTTTTGAAGTACCGTTATTTTACTCGGCACAAAATAGCAGAACTTGCAGCATGCAACCCTGCCCATTCCTTCGTCACTTGAGTACATTTAGCATTTTTCTTTTGCTGTTTATATGCTTTATATGCCAACTTCATGCGCTGCCTCAGCTCTCTCCACCATCACAAACTCCTTGTGTGTTCTTGGTCTTGATATAATCTCCATGAAGCCCTTTCTGCCAAATCCGACTGCATAACCATTTGCTATAAATGGTCAATGACACGTATCTGTTTTTGACCGAACTTCCGTATTGCACACGTGTAGAAATAGCAAAAGAGACATTGTGGTTTACGAAGCAAGCCTTTGAGCTTGAGGCTTTCATTGACCATCAACAGCAGTCCCACCCTCACTGTGAAGCTGCGGGGTTCACACACTCTCCAACTGTGAACAAAGCCTGGTGACGTCTGGACTGAGGCTTACCACCAGCCAGCCAGGGAAAAATTGGAGTCAGTGACTAAATTGATATAAATCCTCCCATCAAACTCCCAGTAAGACAGAAAAGTAGTGATTGAATTTCAAATTGTAATCCCTACTACTACTTGTTACTGGAAAAAAGTCATTTCAGTAATGTTTTATTTAATAACACGTTACTGCCGGACACTGATGGTTGCAAGCAGGGATCATTTTGAAAAAACATTATGAGTTGTGGTTTCAATAAATCAGTCACTGAAGACAAAATGTGACTGTGGTAATTTCTTGCAATTATCTCCAGCTGTGAATTCCCAGATTTTCCTTGAACAGTTCTCAAAATAGTCCCTGCTCACAGCTGCATTGGAGCATAACAGTTAGGGCCAAAAAATAAAAGCCAAACATGCTCAGATGAAGGATTGCCTATGATATGCACGTGTCTGAGTCGGATTTCTACACCATAGTGAAATAAATGGCAACAAAAACATGAAAAATATACATTTTACATGAAAAAAAACATGAAAAATCACTGGCATGGTCCTTTAATGCTGGGTTAACAATCTCATACTCCACACTTTCCCACTAAATAAACTGACCCCGCAATGCACAGTTCAACATGCAATGCAGTTCTTTCCCCCAATTTGACCACAGAGCATACCCACCAAAGCAAGAAAAGCCAACACCTATGGTTCTATCAAATAAAGTCATTAACAGTCTCGGGTGAACCACAGTTTGTTGCAAGGTTCCCCGTGCAGCATGCTGCGCTGATCTGTCCTCTAAGAAATCCCTGCCGCTGATTCTGTCCGACGTCACACAGAGACCTTATGCTTCTAAAGCTCCACTGCAGCTGCACAGAGGAAAACTTGCCCTTCACTTTCTCCAAACTCTGCAGTGGAGATCACAGCAGCGTCCCACCCTCCTCCTGCCAGCCTTCTGTCTCAGCTTGCACTCAACTTTAAGGGGGGGGGAACATGAGGCTCCTTCACTCATGAATACTTGAACACAGGCAGTGGATCCAGGATCTAACTTCAGTCGCTTCAGGAGAGTCCATTCTCCACACCTTTGCATACCTCTTGCTGCTTTGTGTTTATAATAGCTGCGTTCGTGATGCTTGAGATGACGGACTCCACCGGAATATAAGCTGTCCACAAAGTAGGGACTCTGTACCCCCGACTTATGTAGACCACTGCAGACATCAAGCTTTCAGCGCTGAGGTTTAGCTGTCCAGGATCATTAGAAAAGCTCAACTGATAGGTCTACTTCAAGGCCACCAGCCCTCTTTAGAAGAGTCAGTACTAGATCCCATAAGCAGATGCCTGCACAGCATGGCTTTCTTTGAGGTGACTGGAATCTAAAAACGGACACCCTGCACTCGAGGGCCACCAGTCCCTGCCTACTGCGCGGGGGGGGGGGGGGTACGTGGTCTGATCAGCCGCGCACTTGGAACAGCAATATCAGGAGCCAAACAATCGATCCGCTCCAAATGGTGTCTATTAGATATAAACAACAGCTATTGGCATGCACAAATCCTGATTCTGTTAATTCAAGCAATTAAAAGGGGTGCAAAACCCTACACCTAAACTTCACTTTGTTTACAAGATGCGCTTTGTGGTTTGTGGACAACATGCTGTAAAGACTGTTCATTTTATGTGGAAATACGCAGCCTTAGTTTGGTAACTTGGCTTTTCAGCATTTTAAATATCCTTAATTTTTTACCAATATACCAATACATTAATATTGAACAATTATGTGTGTTGCCCACGAATCGATGAACAATAACATTTGACATGTATTGATTATGCAACTATACCAGGATAAAACCCTGTAGAAACCATTATTTCAACATGAAATGTCTGCAGATACATATTTCATCGTAGTTTAAAAATATTTAGTAAGTCTGATAATAATTGTTCTATTATTTATTAAAACCTATTCAAAATGATTCAATATGAATGTTAAATGGTAAATGCATTTTATATAATTTGTACAGCGCCTTTCTAGTCTTCCGACCACTCAAAACACTTTACATTCACACACTGATGGCAGGGGCTACCATGCAAGGTGCCACCTGCCCATCACGACTAATTCTAAATCACAATCACACCCATTCGTTCGTCAATGGCACATTGACATGGATTGGAGTGGTGCTCCACCTCTGAGCCATTTTTAGATAACGAAAGTCTTATACAGGCCAAGGAAGCAGTGCGTTTTCAAAACTACATCTGTCTTTATGTAAAATTATAGGTAAACAAACAATGGCATACACATTTTATGAATATCGCACCACATGTATTCATAAAGCAAACATTTTACAGCATGTCCTTTGCAGCCCTTCCAGAAACATTATGCCTTTCCTCCAACACAAACATAATAACAATGCCTTATGGGCCCAGTTAACATTAGCAAAGGAAGCACTATATACTTTATACCTATGGTTGCTATGGCCTGCATAGGACAGAGACAATCATTTCCATAGACGGGCATAGTGATGGCTGTAATTATCCCCAGTTCTGCCGCCATCACTGTATGCAATTTTCTGGGCAAAAGTGTAAATAGATGCCCGACAGCTAAGGTGTATATCTACCTCAATAGCTCGGACCCCTGCGAGAGCGACAGAGAGAGAGACAGAGAGAGAGAGAGAGAGAGAGAGAGGAGTGGAAGAGATGTCGGAGGTCTGCAGGAGATGAGGAGGACGGAGGGAGGAGCGAGGGAGGAAACACAAGCAAGGAGGAGAGAGGCTATGATTGCCAGCCAGCATGTAGCGGGTAATTACAATGTTGTGTTCCCTCACTCACTCTCCCCCTCTTTCTCTTACTCTCCCAGCCATTCACACCTTTCTGTCTTACATGTGCTCAAGGTTAATGGGAAGTTGGGCGTGATTGGCTAAATAAAGACACACGAACACATGACATATTATACAGGGATCATACCATTCTTGTCACAGTCTGGTTCATGCCCTGCGACTTTCTATGTTCAGACTGGACTGTGTTGCACCTCTCTGTTTCCAGAGAACTGTGTGTTTTGGGCTCTTCTGTTTTTGTGTTTCCTGTTTTTTATCCAGGTTTAATGTTTCCAGCTTTTATTTTGAAGTTGACTGCTCATGGGCCTTGTCTTGTTTATCTTCCTGCCTTTTTTTTGTTTAGCCAGCCTGTGTGATTGTCTGCCCCATCCTTTTAAGTTCCACCTGTAGTCACCTGTGCTCCTGCTCACATGTTCCCACTTCACCGTTACTCAGTCTCTATTTATACCAGGCCAGTTCTTTTGTTCTTTGTCGTATTTTTTTAATTAAATCACTGCATTGTTTCTACTGACTCCCTGTCTTGGAAAGTACTGACGGTGTGACAGCATTGGTATTAGTCAGTGTGGCAGTTTCTAAATTATGTCAACATGAGAACATTATTGAATGTAATGTTTCGATTTTTTTTGGAGATATAGCAGATTACAGAGGGATAATAGATTTGAACCCAGGTTATTGCAATTAAATAACCAACGGTTTGCTAAACTTCTATTAACAATGGATCAATTTACTACATGTAACATCACACCACAGAGATTTTTTCCCCCATCACCCTCAACTCGTCAGAGTGTTTTAGCATCCTTAAGTTCATTGTTTTGGTGTTACTTTAGCATTTTCGCTAACTCTCTCACAAAATTGTTTCCAGCAGCAGCAAGTAGCTGTTTTCAGGATTACAAACGCTGATGAACACACTTTACACTACCTGTCCCAAACCAAACAGACCACTGACAAAGTTAGAGGATAGCCAGTGAGCATTTAGCAGCTAGAGAGCCAGATATTTCCCTCAGGAGTTGGTGGCGACCAAAACAAAGCTAAAAGAGTGAATATCAGTTAGGTGGCCAGGAGCTCAACTTGAAATAAATGCTGTGTCCAATATAAATGGCCAACAAAAATCAGTCAATGCAGGTACTTTCAAAATGTACTTTATTATTTCTTATTTCCGATTTGTAATATTTAAATTGTGTTTGTCATTTAACAATCCTGTTCAGTATGTGTGAATTTTATCTTAATGAGTTATTTTTATTTAGCTCCGGAAATGACGTCTTCATTTTCCGTTTTCTCCTCACAATGATGTTTTTATTGTTGAGGCAAATAAATGCTGGTAAAGCATTCTCTGAGTCGTCTCCTTCAATGTCCAAGTCGGTTACAACTGCATAGAAGGTATTTTGTGGAGTCGCCTGCCTTTGGTGGTGAATGGCTACGTTTCTTGGTGCGTTAACCGCCACCAACTGTCAATCAGCCAACACGTCCTCATACCTAAACGACAGAATAGGTTGAACGTGACATGATTACATACCAACGTAGTTAGGGGCTTAAAATACTGTGTTGACTTTTTGTTTCACACAGGACACAGTCAGCGGCCTCCTGGGTGTACTTCCTGTGATTGTTAGACCCATCCATCCACCCCTACGTCCTGCCTACTTGGACCTTGTCAGTCTTCATGATACTATACATCCACCTTTGCTCCCGTCAGAATTACTACGGTCACTAGAGGTCGACGTCTAACAAGCTAACAACCTCTACGGGCGCTTTTTTTTCTGGTGAGGACTACTTGCAATCAACACAACAGCCAAAAATCATCTGCAGGGATTTTGTATTGCATCACGCACATGCATGCATGTACTTCCTCATTCATACAAGTCGGAGAAAAGTTCTAACTAAAACTCCAGCATTCATTTGAAGTCGTGTTTCTGGCCACCTGACAATAAGTCCAACAGTTACCTGACTTTTATCTCTGTTACGTAAGAAGATCTCTGTAGAGCCGTATGGTGATTGCTTTGCTATTTGCGAGCAACTCCTGTCACATTAAAAATTGTCATTTGATTCGTTGTCAATACAGAAAATACTGATCAGGGGAGCTTTATGATTAATGAATTATGACCAAAGCATTTTAAGTTTGTGTGTGCAGCACTAACACATATTTGATTATTATGCCATTGTGTCATTCATGCCTGTCAAATGTATCAGGTAATGTTTGAGAGGTGAGTACAAGGCAAAATGTGTGTCTGTGTGTGTGTGGTCCCTCTAGCCATAAGATTCATTATTTATATGAGTGGTTAAAGTAGGCCAGCCTGGCCTTCAAAGCTATACCTCACTGAGAAGCCCTGATATCTCCTTGTGTCTTGCTCTCCTTTCCATCACTCCTTTTCCTTTCCCAAGCTCTCTCTCGCCCCAACCCTCTCCTCCTTCCACCCTTCCATCACTTCACTCCAGTCTGTTTTCTTGTCTCCGTCTCTCATTTTCTCAGCCTCCTCTCTCCTGCTGTCTTGCGTCATTTTTTTTTTGCTACCCCCCCTTCCTCTCATCTTTCTTTTCTCTCTCCCACTGTCTTGCTCATTGCCGTATCTCCCTGCTTTGCTTGATTCATCTCCCTCTCTGCATTGCTCTCTCTGTCACGCACACACAAGCACACGAGTCCGCTCCACATGAGTGTGTCCTCTCCTCCCTCCTTCTCTCCACCCACTCATTCACCCCAATCTCCATCTCTCCCCTGCCCCTCACTCATTTTTATTACTGTCACAGGAGCCTTTTTCTCACTCTCTCGCTGCCTCCTTCTCTCGCTCTCTCTCTCTGTCTCTGTGTTTATGAGCAGAGCTATATTGAGAGCGTCTGGCTGGCAGACGCAGAGGAGAAGAGGGGGCGAGAGTGCATGATGAGGCTAGAGGAGAGAGGGAGGCAATCTGCGGCAATAAACAGAGACCCAAATAGGACAAATGGGCAAATAGCGGGGTTCTCAGACTTACAAGAATTCTTACAAAATTGGTGACTTGTCACAGAAATGTCCAGAGCCCCTAAGGGGACAAAAAAAGGAGAAAAAAAAGACAAATATTTTTGCGTCCTCTCTCAAAACTTTTAAATTTAGAATCCCTATGACAGCTATAGTTTGGCAAATAGCAACATGGGGCACTGAATTTGATGAATTTTACTATGAGACCACAAATGAGACAGTAATTAGCTACCTAGCACATTCTGCAGTTTCTCCGCCTCACTCCCCGCTGCTAGGGAGTAGAGCGGGTGGCAGCTCTGGTGGTAAATGGTAAATGGACTTGTACAGTGCCCCTGCACAGTCTTGCACAGTTTAGGCAACAATACTAAGTTAGGTTTAGGAAAAGATTGTGATTTGGGTTCAAATAAGTATGTTTGTTACGTAATCTATGCATTTGGCATTAGTTAAGTAGCCTACTGAAATTGCGCAACTAAAGTAAGTTAGAATAAGTCAACATTGACTTTCACACGGCACACAAACTTGCCGAAACTCCTGTGTTTGTTTGACCTGTCCACCTGCCCGATCTTCTCCATAGACAAACTGTCACTCTTTATACTTTATCACCTGACCTCCTTAGCTGCAGCCCTGCACATCCTGGCTCAAGATTATGTAGGTTATATACATGGATTGTATAATTTTAAGCCCTGAATTTGGTATTATGGCCATCTCCATTTTGGAAGTGACCATATTTGGACTAGGAGTGACGTAGAGGGGCCGCATACGGCTCTGGTAGCCATACTGACCTGTCAATCACAGTAAGCCCGCCCTAAAGCATACTCTGCTTTATTTAATCAAAATGGACCATAATTTATTAAATGAACATCATGTTGTATTGAAAAAGACTTGTATTGAGAGATTGAGTCCATAAACTCATGTTTACAATGTTTACTGAGGTAATAAATCAAGAGAGAAGTAGAGTGATTTTCTCATAGACTTCTATACAATAAGACTTCATTTTGTGACCAGAGGAATTGCCCCCTGATGGCCATTAGAGAGAATGCAAGTTGAATGTGTTTTAGCATTTGCTTCACTTTTCAGGTAGGAGGTTGCCGCATCGTTCTATATGAATAGACAAGTGGCCATGTTTCTCCTGATTGAAAAGAAGGAACAAGTCCTTCAGTTTAACAGCGTGGCTCACTGATGTGTCTTTAAGTGTTTTTGGACTCTACAACACAGAAGAAGAATATCTGTGAGTACACAGACAGGCTTGTTGGCTTGTTGTAGGATTAATTCGTCGTTGGTTTGGGTCTTTTTATGGGATTCGTTGATAATAAGAAAAGTATTGAATAACACAATCTCTCTCATGCAGAAAAGCCTTGTATCTGATGCCATTGCACAGACGCATAAGCGGTTGAAGGAGCTCAAGACCTGGAGCCCTGAGCAATGGAAAATCATCTGATGAGTCATCCACTTTTTTTCCCTCTATCCAGATGGGTTTATATTTGGAGAAGCCCCCAGCCCTTAGCATCTATTAAAGTTGAAGGTGGGTGTGTAATGGCAGCAGCTACAGTGAATCATTAGCTTAGAAGTTTGTTGTCTTTGATTACCATAGCCACACTTTCCTACAGGCAGAGTAGATGCCATGACTGGAGGCCATATTACAGAGCCGGCTGCATCCTAGGGTGTAACTACATCTCCTTTTTGATGTATGATATGATGATATTATTGTTGAGTTCTCCTAAAGGTCTTATGCATGGAGACAAAACATAGAAGACACCAAAAGGGTGGCAAGAACAAGGTGAACCCAAGACCAGAGAGATAAGCCAAGGCTCAGTTGTGTTTCCCTGTAAATACTTAAGGTGGAATTATCCTAAAATAAAATACAAACAGATGTGCAACTCACACTGCCATACCAGTAAGCAATCAATTGCAACATTGCAACATGAATATTTTATCCTTGGAATGGCAACTTGAGTTAGTCGGTATGTCCACTACTTTAGTCCAGTAAAAGAGTCACAAATGTGTGAGTCCCAGGTATCTCTTAATGACTTAGGTAATCGCCTATGTCTAAAAAATGTCAATGCACTGGTACTTCTGGATGGAAGTATCCAGAAGTACCAGTGCGTTGACATTTTTGGTTTAAACTAAAATGTCACGTTTGGATGGATTGGCATTCAAATTTGTTAAATACATTGATGTTAGACGCAGGATGAATCGTTATAACTTTGGCGACCCTTTGAGTTTTCATCTAGTGCTGTCATTCAGAATTTCAATTTGTTCTTCACTTTGGTTTAAAACAAAATACCTGCAGAACTAATGACATTCCTATCAGCCCCAGCTGCCCTCAAAGGTGTTAAATTCAAAATTCCGAGTATATCTGTAGGAGCCGCATTTAAGTTGATATCTATGTATTTTAATTACTGATCTTTTTCTTTTATTTTTGTTGAATGCAAGTGTGCCCCGCCCACAGCCAGAGGAGGGCACCCTATAAGAGGGGAGCCATAGCGCATTGGGAGGTGGAGAAAGCGGGTTACGGCAAATACCATTTTTGACCTCGGCCTCAGCTTCAGAAATGCTGAAGAAGAAAACCCAAAGGACAAACAAACAACAGCATCTTATGTTCCCCTTTTGTTTTACGTTGCAATAAAATACAAGTAATACTGAACCATCAGATCCTTCTGGAGTTTATTTCAGGAAAGGCTGCGAGTCTAACGTGAGGCACCCAAACTTCACACAGTGGCAAAACCATAGGGCCAAACACATAGGGGTGAAAGGAACCACCACATTTAGAAGTTTTGCCAGTACAATATCTATTGCCTCCATACGGCTCTCAACATCTCGCAGCTAACGGTGCTAACAACACACACACAGGAAGAGTGACTTTATTTTCTGCTCAGGTGGACATTAGTCCACAATATCTTTGCATACATAATAGTTGTTTGCAGCAATATTTGTGTTCTGAATATTGTGAATAGAATATCGTGTTGTAAACCTTTAATGTTTAGTTCTGATTAACTTATTAACAAATGTTGACATGCTAACATGCTAAACTAACATGGTGACTATAATAAATGTTATACTATATATATATATATATATATATATATATACATATATATATATATATATATATATATATATATATATATATATATTGCAGCTAATTACAACTAAACACTGAATTAGACATTTTTAGGCCACCACAATGTTGTGTGAAAGGGTGAAAGTTCTAAGACGAAAACATGGACAAATCCAAACAGGACAATGCCAGGGTAGAGACCTGTCAATCACAAGGTAGCCCTACCCTGAAGCATACCCTATATGGTCTAAATGGACCATAATTTACTAAATGAACATCATTCTGTATTGAAGAAGACTTGAAACTAGTAATTCTCATAGACTTCTATATAATTGGACTTTTTATATATATATATAAAATATAACAGAGGAGTTGCCCCCCACTTGCTATTTAAGATAATGCTAATTGGCAGTCTATCAGTAGGTAGACGGTAATGCACCTTTAAACTTGTTTAGTGACCAACAAATAACCATGGTCAAAGAATTTTGCATTTATGATGCTTGATTCAGTCTGTTTATATTTACTCATGTCTAAACAATAAAAAGTTACGATAGAACGTATCACTTAGTATGAAAAATCTATTCTTCTTGATGAGACTGCATCTTGATACCCCATATCTGATATTGTTTATGAATGAAAGAAACCATTCGATATGTCATGTCTCAGTTATGTGCAGTTGGCGTATGTGTTTCTAGACAATTAGGCAAGGCGGTCACTGGAAATCAGTTACACAAGTATGCACTTGACTACCCGCAAATACTGCGAGTGTGCTTATTGAGATGGAACCACAGTCTTGTTAGACAAAGCTAGCGCTATAGATCCAGACACCTTCCTACAGCTACCTACCATTGTGAAAAAGTGTGAAACTGGCCACTGAGTGGCATTCTAAAGTAAAAAAATTACGGTTTCTTGGCTCGACAGTAACAGTTGCCATTGGGTACCATTTTAAGAAATTGGCAACCGATTCTTGGTCTTTGGTTGCAGTTAGTGGCAATCACTTTTTAACATTTAGAAAATAGGGAGAGCAAACAGCCCAAAATAAATACATTTACTGCTCACATTGTGATGCAACATGATGTGTTGTTGGCTCTCCCAGTCTCTTTAGCTGGATGTGAGAGGGGACATGTTGATGTTGGTGCCACTTTATAGGGACCCACAATCCAAGATGTCAATGCTGAGGAGCCAATGGATCTGTGGTGGGAATCAACGCAAGGGTCCAGCTGCACTTTACCTATTTTATATGTTTGATAGATAGATAGATGGATACTTTATTCATCCCGCAAGGGGAAATTTGTTTGTTACAGCAGCAAAAAATATAGTGGAAGTGATGGTGGACGCAGTAACTGATAATAATTAAGATTCAAATTCTGTATCAGAATTAAAAAAAACACCAACCACAAAGACTTTTGTTCTTACACCGACTGGTTTCATGATCACAACAGTGCAGACAAAACTCCTTCAACTGCCTCTACAGTCAGCAGATCTACACATATTTCACCCTGAACTGGAGGCATATTTCCACTTCCTTTATCCTTCGAAGAGCTGCAGGCTTTTTCTTTTCCTCAAGAAAAGGTCCAAAATTCATCACACATGGTTCAGGCTGCAGTGTGACAGCAGTACAAAAAGAGACATATAACTACTACTATTGATACTTCATATATTGTTGGGCGTTGACGTTTTTATGTACATATATAAAGAATCCGCTTAGATAGCTCCAGTTACAGCAATCCTGCAGCGACAGGAGAGGGGACGGGTCATTGACTAGTGTGTGTTTGAGCAGTAAAGAGAAAACAAAGGCCCAGTCCAGTGCGGTCCAGGCAGCAGAGCAACCGTATGGTATCTCTGCTTTGACCAGGTGTTTGCTGAAGCGAGGGGAAGGCACGGGTGCTCAGCCATATGTGATTGAGCAACCGGTCAATAAAGAGAGAGATGATGTTGGAAACACTCCCCAAGGTCAGTTGATGGAGGAATCGCACCACCCCGCTCCTTCACCCCGCTCAGTCTCCCTGCATCTTTTGAACAATTCCTCTCTTTTTTCGATGCAATGAAAATTTAATTCCCCAGCCTGGCCCGTACTTGGGCGATAATCACTGTTTTCATCAGGACCAGTGTGGCTAGGGCTTGAGATTAAATAATGGGGGCAAATAAATCAGTTCTGTAATTAGACAAACTGTGGTGCGAAAAGGATTGAAGCTCCAGTGCGGTCTCATTTTCGGTATGCCCCAAAATGGCCTGAAATTTACAGATTTGACTATTCTTCTTGAAGGAGGTCGTCTTGTGCTGCCTAATGGCACACTACATTTTGTCCACACCATTAAAGTGATAATATCAGCACATTAGATGGAATGTAAATAGAAGCTGCAGCTGTAGAAAGTCCATAGGTTAAGTGTAAAACAGGTGTAATGCCTCCATAAAAAGCATTCTTTCTAATTAAAAAGTGCTGCACAAATTGAATAAAGCTGCTTCCAAGAGTGTTGCATAGATCTGCTCTGATCAGCATTAAATGATACAGTAGAAGCAACTATTTAACTTAGTAATGACACCAGTGGTCAATTCATTTTTCAGTGATATTACAGCTTTAGTTGATACATGAAGGTGTGTCATTTCATCACAATATCCCAAAATTCAACAGCAACCCAACAGTGGTGTCACTTTTTCTGTCTCACCTGAACAAGAATTAGATTTATAATGCTTTTGCTGCAGGACAGATGGTGCAACTTTGTAATAAGGCAGTCTTTATAAAGTGACAAAGTTATAAAGTTACAATCAAACATGGCTTTATTGAATCCCCTGAAAAAACTTGTATAAAAAACATGTATTTCACCGTGACATTTGATATTCACGACTAAAGAAGCATACTTGTACCCCTCAAGCGTCAGTTCTGCATGTGCAGGACAGCCTTTAGTGGCCGTAGTAATTATTGCGCTGGCAAAAGAGGAAGTCAGGTGACGTAGTATAAAGAGTGACAAAATCTGTGGAATGAGGAAGTCAGGGTCGATAGATGGGATTAACAAACACAGGACTTTCACCCAGGAGACTGCTGTTTGTGTCCTGTGGAACCAAAAGTCAACAGGCTGACTTATTTCAATTTACATATGAAAGTTAACGTATGTACCGCACCTCACTTGCGTATGTAACTTAAGTTACTTAACAAAAGTTGTTGTGTTGCCTTAAGCTGTTGTTTGAATTCACGATGTTAAGTAGGTGATGAAGTCTATTGGACTGCCCTGCTCCTTGAGGGGTACCCAGTATGCAGTGGCGGGCCGTGCATTTTAAACCTGGGCCTTCTATGCTGTCCTTCTACAGTTAAACCACCTCCTAATAACCTCATTATGACAGCACAGCTACGGTTATTATTTGTTTCTAGGGGTGTAACAATACACATATTCGTATTAAACCGTTCGGTACGAGGTTTACGAACTGAACAATATGTTTGAATAGTACTAGTGCATTTGGAAAATGCAGAAGCTTAAATTATGGGAAATATAATGTTTTCGGTGGACTTTGCTCAAACTGGCAACATGCTGTCTGACACAGAAACAAACCATTGTACCCTGGTGAGGCGCGCGTGTTCTGGGAGGCGTGCTAAACTAGCTTAGCAGGAAAACAACAGCTCTACAAACTCTCCCCGCAGCGTTTAGGCAGCTGTTCCCTACTGATTCAAACAGGACTAAAGCAATCGCCACACAATCCCCATTTCTCCAGACCATAATTCTTGCTTTGTAAAAGAAAACAAAACCTCAAACAGAGAATCAAATGTCCGACCCTAACCCGGCACATGACAGGATGCTTCGTCATTAACGGACAATGCATATCATCAAAATCAATGTAATTAACACAATGACAAGAACAAACTCACAAGAACCAGTCACATATATGACAACAAAGCATGACAAATCAATCCAGCAAACCTGCGGCGCTAAAATATGTATTCCGACGCACACTGAAGAGCACGAGCCATTCAAATATTATTCACATCAGAGGGAACATTATTAACCATATCATAAGAATGACACGATAGACAGATGAACGCAGTAGTAACGCTACTGCAGATGTAAAAACACAAAAGCAGTTCACTTACCAAAGCTGCTGTTCACTTAAAGACAAAGTCCATTCTCCTTTCTTTGTTAGCAAAGAGCTCAACGACGCGGTTGTACAGAACATCGGTGTGGTTCAGTTCCAGCCAGAGGTCCTCCTGCAAAGGTGTTCGTTGAGTTGTAGATCCACTCGGGTTTCAGCAAAAGTTTTCAAAAGCACCGTAGCTTGTAAGTGTCCTGTCGTGCTACGGCGTCGTGTTGCTGCCTTGGTTAGCTCCAAACACCAAGATGCTCAGTTGCAAATAAAACGCATTCTTAGCCATAACATGTGCAACGCTTCTCAGACGCTGTTAGCCAGGAATACCGTTCGTACAAATCCTTTTCCTGGCTGGGTCAGGGCTGCTAGCTGTGGGGTTGGTCGACCCTTTGATACGATGTGCATTTTTTCTGGAAATGTCCTTCTTGATTAATCCGTTTCTCCTCCTTCAGCCCTTGACTGTTAAAAAAACAAAGCTAGGTAAAAAAAAAAAAATGCTGGAAGCAGAGCAACTGAGGAAGACAGTAGCTGTGCAATGAGAAAATAAGCTAATGGGAAAAATAATTATAATACATGTAGTGTTTTTATGAAAAATTATTAAATTATAAAATAGCTATAACTTTGTGATTCTGTTTAGGCCAGCAGAGAAGGTTTTGCTTCCCTGATGGCCCGAAACTGCTAGTATGTTAAAAAGTGCAGGCTGTTCTTCTACAGCGTTAGCAGCTATACCTACAACAATGAATGTGTGGCACCCTGGACATTTTAATTGCTACAATTATTTACAAAATTATTATTGTATTAGTTTGTGTTATTACCTTGCTGCACCACCCAACATTATTTTCTGGTTATTATCATTTAAAACGCTTTGTGTGACTTTTAACTGCTTTCACCTAAAGTAGCTGCAGGGCAATACTCATTTTCGCCAATAGGTGGCGGTAGCGGTTTTTGATATGACTGGCGCTGTAATTCTTGTCTAAGATAAGCAAGTAAGACCAGCCATAAGGACGAAACAGATGTTCATCTGAGTCTTCTTCTTGTATTCACAGGTGAGAGAAGTACACAAGTGCCATATACATTTATGTTAAGTTTGCTTGCTTTTGCGGTGCCATGTTTTTATGTTTAAAAAGTGTATAATGCTGAAACATAAGGCAGCTAACTAAGGCTAGCATCATTAGCTAAACGAGGCTTGTCGCGCTAGCAGTTTAGCGCCAGTGTGACGTCAGTAACCTGGCCTGATAATTGTATTGTTCCAATGCAAGATTATATACAGATAAATGGTGTGTCCTGTGACAGATGTAAGCAGTTTGTTGGGCTGTATATTTCAGGTTGTGAGTTCACAATTCATGTAATTCCATCACAGTTGTATATAGATAGTTTTACTTAAGTGTATTCAGCTGTAATTCTTGTCTAAGATAAGCAAGTTAGACCAGCCGTAAGGAAGGACAGTCGAGATCGCAGCAAACGAGACAGATATTCATCTAAGACTGTCTTCTTGTTGTATTCACAGCATAATAACTTAATCTGGAAACTGAATGGAAATTGTTATCATTCAGTGTGTAACAAATGCACTGTCATTTGTTGATATCCTACGAAATCAATTTGCATGAAATCCTTGTAATCATAAAACATGAAGTATAAAGACTACAAATACCCACACAGGGTGGGCGGAGGGGAGGGGTCAAACTAAATCTGGTCTTTCACCCAGGTCACCATTGTTCCTGCCCCTTGTGAAACAGGAAGTCAACCATGATGTATTTGTCACCGAACTAACATTCTTAAGTAACGCCACTTCTGTAGTTATTCTACCCCAAACCACAATCTTTGCCCAAAACCTAGCTCAGCATATTTGCTGCCTATACCTAACTAAGTTGTTTACTGTGAAGTTCATTTTGAAAAACTGCATGCTTTTAATGACCGGACTTTCTAGGAAAATGCATAAAAAATTTGGAGCTGCTTATTCGTAGGGTTATACTAAGAACCGTTGAATGAGGATACATTGAGAAGTGATGCAGTGGGTCCTGAGAATGTGTGGGATAAGCAACGTAACATAGATGGATGGATTCCAATAGTCCATCAGGTCTGTTGTAAAGGTTAGTAAGCTATAAATAAACATATTCGGCTCCTTCCAGTTTGTCTGCAGCTCATTTTTCAGAAGGTTTCGTTGTTGAAAATTCATGAGTGTGGTCAACCTGGTGAATTTGAGCGATAAACAAAGCATTTGTCATTTTGGAGGAAAGGAGAGATAGAGATGAGATTTTTCACATCCTGGAAACTCAGAAGTAGCTCTTATTAATGGTGGATGGCTTTCATGGGAGAAAGTTATAAACCATTAACAAGGACACGCTGATGGTTTATAATCATTCACTAAAGCCTGTAAACCTCTATAAAGGCTGGCTTATGAAGTAATTCATCAGGAAACGATTCATTTTGAAGTATTGAAAGTGGCTCTATCAAAAGGAACCAGCTCCTTTTGTCTCGTCAGCGGTACAACCTCAGCAGAACTCCCACCGTGCCCTGCACCAGAGTCCACCAAACTTTATGAGGGACTTCAACCCCTCCCATCGCCCTGTCCCATCATGGGAGGTTTTGATTCCCAAGACTGACAACCTTATTATGCAGCGCACTTATTATTGATATTACGCCGCAGAGGCGCGGTTGCCATGGTCACCGAGCGAGAGACATTTAATTTTCTCTCCTCCATCATCATTATCTATGGGGCCATCTGTTGTGGAAAATGAATTCAGCCTCATTTGCATGACTGATAAGCACATTCTTTATCCGTCCCACAGAAGGTCATATGCCATGGATTTGGGGACTAGAGGGAGAGGGGGGGGGGGGGGGGGGGGTAGTGAGAGTGAGGGGGTGAAATGATGCGTGGTCTTACCTCTGTGAGCGAGGTAAATGGGGTGTGTGTGTCTGTCGGAGCTTGGATGTGTGTGTCTGCATAATGCATGGCCATGTGATGTTTATGTATGCCCTCTTGTTTAAACCCATGCCATGGCTTTGTTCTCATGTGGATGCTTTTAAATTTACATACGCACGTGCCCGTGTGTGTTTGTGTGTGTACCCACCATCATGACTACATGCAGTCATTTTGTGTGTGAATGCATATATTACCACAATGGTGTGAGTGAGTGACTGTGTGTGGTGTGTCTGTGGGAAATACTGGTAGTTTTTTTTTTTTTACAAAGTAATTACATTAATCCAATGAATTAAAGCTGCATTTGTTTTTAGTGATATGATCTTCTTATGAAGTTGTTATGGCAAACAATTCAAGTCAGTTGGGGAGGTGTTTGTTTCTAAATGAATATAAAATATATATAATAACAAATTCTCTCTGAAATTGAACTGTTTTGGTCTCCACCAGTTCTTCAGCTGCTAAATGCTAACCAGCTAGCCACTAACTGTGTCTGTCTGCTTTGTGTTGCATGCAGTGGGTTGATCAGGATTTTTGAAAGGGGACGTTGTGAGGCTCTTCACTTGTAAATTTCTTTGATTGAAGTGGATTTTTAACATTTTGTTGCTTTAGATTATTTGTTGAATTGTGTTTTCTGAAATGATAATTTCCTTAGCTAATTCTGTTGGAGGAATGGTTCAAGCTTTATTGGCTTATTTTGTTGGTCTAAAAGTAGTCAAATTTAAGTGTACAAAAATATCTCACATGAATTTCAGTTTTTTTTAGGTGTGACATATTAAATGTGTAACCTTTCTGAAAAAGCCTACATCCATCCATATGTGAATTCATGTGAAATGCTGTTTTACACGTGCCTGTATATGAATGTATCTCGTGAGAAATGTAATTTTTTCCATGCCCCACACGTGAATAATCAGAAAATTCACATGTGCAAATGTGTGTGTTTTGGGATTCTATATGAGATAGATAAATGTGATTGTTTTTGTCAGGGTAAATATAGTGTTGAGTCTAAACATACTGGAATCAATCCATAAACCGGCAACCATGTGTACATTTTCATGTGTAGAATGTAACTCCCTCCACATCAGTGTTTTCAGTCGTTACTACGCCTCTGTTCTTTGTTTTCCTAACTGAGAACAGCTGCCTGCTGCTGCTGCTGCTGGAAACAGGGCAGATGAGAGTGGAGTTTGCCTTTTCTGTGGATTTGTCAGTATGAATGACACTTTTTATGTCACAAATATTAGGAGTTGTCTTGTGTAGGGCTGAGGTTAGACATGTATTCGCGGCGGTTCAAGTTGTCACAGGGTTCGGGGCTAAGAACGGAATGGAGTCACTGCGGGTCCTCGCAAGTATACTGCTGCAGACTTACTGGTGTGTTACTGTGTATCCCCTGAAGCCACTGTTGTGTATATATGTGTGTGCTGCTGCTGCTGCTGCTGCTGCTGCTGCTGCTGCTGTGTGTGTTTGTGTGTATGTGTGCAGGTAAAGTGGCTCCCTAAGGGTTTGTATGTGCTCTGGTCTTTCATGTCTGGCACATTTGTCATCCCATTCCAAAGACGGAAGTCTCTCTCTCTCTCTCTCTCTCTCTCTCTCTCTCTCTCTCTCTCTCTCTCTCTCTCTCTCTCTCTCTCTCTCTCTCACACTCACACACACACACACACACACACACACACACACACACACACACACACACAGAGACTCCATACTGTACATAAGTAGGCTGAAGCTTGTTATTCCTCTGCTCTCTTACTCCCAATACGCCAGTAATGCAACCTCTCCTCCCTTCTACATCTCTCCCTGCTCCCTTAAGGTATCACTCTGTCTCTCTTCTTCCTCCCCCCCCCCACCCGCTCCTCTCCCTCGGTCCCACTGAACAACAAGCCCTCACCTTCTCCCACGCTATCGTCTCCGGTCCCAAAACGCGCTGATTCTCTTTTTCCTCCTGCTTCGGCTCCCTGGCTCCAGCTCGCTTCCACTCCGCTGCATCGACACCTCTAACCTCAGCAGCATCCCTCTCCCATGCTCCCTCCATCCCCCCCACAGCTGTGAGCCTCCCTTCGTTTCTTTCACTCTTTCTCCGTCTCCATCTACACTTCACTCTTGCTCCTTTCACCAAAAACTTTGTTTTTGAAATGTACAAATGCATTAACAGTGCACAGTCTGTGTGCACGGCTCCCATGTCTAACATTTATTATAACATTCCTCCAGAACCTGTTTGTACTGTGCAGTGCATGTATGCACACGTGTTTTGCGTTCACTAGTTTGGAGCTTGAGGAAGCGGCTCATGTCAAAACAGCCTGCAAATAGTTCAAGTGCTTTAATGAGATCATGGGCAGGTAAGTTGTGTTTACTATCAGAGGCATGTTGAATTTAACAATCTTGCGCTCCACTTACTCACTTGTTTCTGCCACTTTTGACCAAAATACACATTCGTCATCAGCAGGTTAAGTTTGCTCAGCTGTCATTGGAATGGTAAATAATGGTAAAAGTCCTTCCATTGCGCTGCGCTTGGGTAAGAGATTTTAGGGGGAGATAGCAGGTCAACAGCATATGTCACATTAAAGTGGTAAACATCATCTGAAAGCTGGGAACCTGAACATTTATCTGACATACAGCTCAGTGGTGCGTGGTGATACAATTTGTTACACAGATTTGGTGCTATATTTAAACTTTCTTTTTGTTGTAAAAACTCCAGAATTGATTAGATGATCAGAAATCCCTCCAAAATACCACAGTAAGACACCAATACCTTAAGATACACCATTAAAAAAAAGTCCTTTTGATGAATTGCATTTTTCTGCACTTGGATGTCGGCGACCACTTCTGTTCTGGAAACTGCTCAGAAACCCAGTTGTTGTCGATATCCCTAGGAGAGCCATACATCCCCTGAGCGCCCTATGCTCACATGCAAATAACTGCTGGGTTTTTGCCTCCCACTGCATGGGAGTAGCATAAAGTGTTTGCATGAGTGTAAAGGGCAGCCTCATGGGTATTTTTATTCACATGTCTTGAGGTCAGAGGTCAGGGACCCCTGTTAATAAGGCAATGCCAGTTTTTCCCTCTACAAAATGTGTGGCCTTATTTAGCCCCAGTTCCTCCCAAGCTAGCGAGACATGGTACCAATGCAAGCCTTGGGTCGTCTACTTTCATAAGATACTAGTATCTTCACCCTACAGTTAAGACTGAGCCTCTCAAAGACAGTAACGTCGGCCAAAGCCACGGGTCTCAAAGGGGTTTAAGACTCCTTTTACATGTTGGCCTAAAAGCATGACAGTTCATTCTTGAACAGCAGTTGACAAAAAAATCTCAACCCGAGGCCCCGTTACTTCACTTTGGACTGTATAACACAGGTAGGTAAGTGGACCTGCTGTTGAGATTGTTTTGTCAGTTGATGTTTCAGAGGTCAAGAAGGAACTCATACCATATGTTGTTGGTTCGCTGGATAAATCTTGTGATTAATATATTCTAACAATTTATACTGTTTGTCAGAAATACTGTTTAATACTGTGGAAAAAAACAAACCCAAAGTTGAATGGAAGTTAAATACTACAAAAAATGTCACTGAGGGTACAAATTATCCGATGTGTAGTCTAAACAATATAATAGTAAAAAAAAAAAGATGGTCAGGGAATTGGTTTCTCAAATATCTGAGGGTGAGAAATGTGTCATCTCACTAATTAGGTGAAAACAACACACTGTCTATTTCAGTGGAGTTAACAAGCAACACTCATTACACATAGTACTGTACTTCTTGTGAGTAATGAGTAATGGTCAGCAGTGGGCTGTATTGGCTTGAGCTTCAATATAACAGCATTTAGGTGTAGTTAGTGACTTAACACACTACTGCATTGTAGTTTTAATATGTGATTTTTATTTTCTTGTCACGCCAGGGATGACAGATGATCGGTCAGTGATTGGACTAATTTAGGTGTTCATTTTGGGACTGCATATGTGTGTATGTTTTTCTGAAACAAGTGGAACATAATGATGCAGGAATATAGGACATTTTAGGAAAATAATATTTGCTTTGTAGCACGAGAGAAGTGCCGCTTCATTGTGCACCAAAGTCTGGCATATGTTTTTTTTCCTCCGTTGATTTACATCTTTCTTTCTAAATGCTAATAGAAATGGACTGTACTTGTATAGCACTTTTCTAATCTTTCCGTCCACTCAAAGCGCTTTCACACTACTTGTCATCATTCACCCATTACCACCCATTGGGTTAAGTGACACCTGTCTATCAGATTCTATCACATATGAGCCCTAAGAAAACTATATCACATTCATACACCGTAGGCACAGCTACGGGAGCAATATTGGGGTTAAGTGTCTTGCTCAAGGACACATCGACATGTGACTAGCGCAGCCGGGGATCGCCGGGGATCAAACCGCCGATCCTCTGATTGAAGAACGACCCTCTCCACTCAGCCACAGTCTGTTAGATCTCTAACTGGTCGTTGGTCTCTGAGACTGTTTAGCACGTGGATGTGTTTCAGCACCAGGAACTGTCCATCACAACCGATATGGTGCAAGCAAGTTAAACTACCGGTACTACTGAATTAACAGTTATTGAACCTTATGCTTTGATTCTAAAGCAAGCTAACAATAACGCAACATTAACTTGTGCTCTCTGTATTGGTAGCTGCGTGTTGTCAAATTGGTGAATATATGTTCTTAATTTGCTCGTGTTTTGATGTCAATTGCATGTGTTTTCTTAATTTGCATGCGTGTTGAGCTCTCAGGGCCACCGTATTACCTGTGACATTTGGTTCAGTTTTAGGGGGGAAACCGTGGAAACACACATTGACGGGAAACAGTAATCGACACACACTTGTACAGTGACGGCAATGTCGCAAACCAAACCATCACATTTAAGACAAGCGTTAGTTAAATGCTACATCCTTTATCCTCTTAACGAAGGGAGCGGAACGTTACCCTCATAACTGGTAGGTCAACTTAACTTAAAAACATTATCCTAACAAAAGTTTTACTGCGTGGTAACGTTAACTAACTTCAGCTAACTTACTTTTGACAAAAAGGGTAACAAGAACTTTGAATAAATCAGTTAACAGCTAGGTCAGTATCAAAAAGATCTTTTTTTTTTTCTTTAGACTTATGTTACATTGCTGCACTGCTTGGGCTGAAATCACTATAAACATTGTGATTTAGTGGGTCTTTGTGATAAGCGATTTCAGCTAGTTTTTGCTTTACGGTTTAAGCTAGTTTTTGCTTTATGGTTTAAGCTAGTTTTTGCTTTATGGTTTAAGCTAGTTTTTGCTTTAGGGTCTAAGATAGTTTTTACTTTGGGGTTTAAGCTAGTTTTTGCTTTAGGGTTTAAGCTAGTTTTTGCTTTAGGTTTTAAGCTAGTTTTTGCTTTAGGGTATAAGCTAGTTTTTGCTTTAGGGTTTAAGCTAGTTTTTGCTTTAGGGTATAAGCTAGTTTTTGCTTTAGGGTTTAAGCTAGTTTTTGCTTTTGAGGTTTAAGCTAGTTCTTGCTTTGAGGTTTAAGCTGTTTTTTGCTTTAGGGTCTAGGCTAGTTTTTGCTTTACGGTTCACGCTAGTTTTTTTACTGAGTGAACCGAACATTACAATAAAAAGAAGCAAGATAACGTTAGTTGACATACACCTGGCACAATTCAAATTGTCTTCAAATAGGTATTCATAATTGGCCAAAAAATGTTGTTTCTTCTTGCATCAATAACAAACTTAACAGCTTGTGAATGGGCCTCTCTCTATGCGGACATATTTGGCTCGGCAAAGCAGTAAAAGTAAGAGCACAGGTGTAAGAGATAGCGTTAATTAAGTTTCACTGAGCCAACAAGCACAAAGCAGAGCCATGGCACTTGCACACATAAATGGAACGTGGCTATTCATGTTATCAGTTACACCGCTGTAAGAGAAGGTTGTAATGTTGTAGAATTATGCAAAAAAAAAGCTTGTATTCTTATAACTTACAGACCAAATATGAGCCCAAAGAAAACTATATCAGTGAAAGATGAACACTAGCACAACCTTTGTTTGTAGAGAAACCCCAAAAACGTTTGTATTAAAAAAAACCTGCAATTAAATACTGGGAAAAGAACTGCATTTGTTACTCTATACTTCAATATTGTGAATTTGACAGAGGTGTAATAGCTTTTAAATGAGTTAAATCTTGTTCAAAACCCACGTATTTAAATGAATAAGAGCAAATACATCAGGACAGAAAAAACTACAGTTTTCTGCAGCCAATTTAACCACAAACTGATTCCCATTGTAATCATTTTTCAGCAGAGGGATTCCTTCACATCCAGTCAACACGGTTCTGCTGTGTCAGTGAGAGAGACCTCTGGTTCTATGCTGATACCAGAGTGAGTATCATAATACAATAACTGCTTAAACATTGATTTCCGGCTAGTATTCCTAATGTGTGATGATTCCTCAAATTACTGGCGTTTTCCTTATTCAGGCACATTTCTCCCCTTTTGTTTATTTGTTTAAGGGTGTGGGATAAATTAATCGTGCTTGATTGGCATTAACATAGCCAAATAAGAATTTGAAATTGCTAATATTAAACGCCCCGAAGGCATCTGTGTCCCAACCCACCAGAGTACTTATCATGCCTTCCTCAACTGCCTGGCAGCATTGTTGGAGAGAGCGGCAGGGCTTGTTGGTTCTGTAAAATACCGCTGTATGGCATTTGATTTGTTTACTGTTCTAAGGAGGATCAAAACAATGTGCCTCGTATACATGTATATCGGATTGGAAGAGCAGAGCATAGGCCTATGTCTTTGAATCTTATTCTGAATATTTATGTGTGTATGAGAATTTATTTGAATATGTTATTGCTTGCCGCTTTCAGATGAGCATATGAGAAGTCCCCCCATATTCTCCTCTGCTATAGGGTGGCTGCTGCCTTCTTCAGCTGAGTCTCCCCCCGCTGGTGGAAAATGAATGAATTAGCACCTCTTGTCCGGTAAGAAATGCACCTAATTTATAATCTAATTATGATGATGTCTCAGGGATGAAATTTGCATTCTGTGTGTTTGCATATCTGGGTAAATATGGAAATCATCACGTTGTTATTGCCATTCTCATTCACACAAGAGTGCGCACGAATGTCACCCTCTTTATGGTTCGAACATGATGATATTGTAAATACTGTCTCCTGTTTGGGAGCGGTGCATCACCAGTGCTCATCACTGAACACATGGCCGAAACTAGCCTGTTTCAATACTCATTCATCTTCTGCACTCTTAATTCTGGTGCTCAGCCAGCCCTGAAGCCTGGAATGGGGGGGAGGGGGGACAAGTGTTAATTAAAAGCAAGCCAGCGATCAGCCAGAGACTTCCTTTAAGTTTGCATCCTGCATCTCTCTCAGCTCTCTGAATGATCCCAGGCCAAATAATGTGCACTGAACCACGAGCGGGGCTCATTTTCGCCTTTTTAAAGGCACAAATTTGTGTCTCTGCCATTTGAAATGAATTCACTGCACATGTTCCACATGGCTCACTATCACCCCCCCATCCCTCCTCCATTCTTCCTCTCTTTCCCTTCTCTTCCCTCCCTCCATCTCTACCCGGGGCCCGTGGGAAGAACTGACTCTGGGAGCAGACAGTCTGCAGCCCTGAATAAATGTATAAGAGGGAGAAGGGGAAGGGAGGGCACATCAGCAGGCAGAGAGAGAGAGCAAGGGAGAGAGAGAGAGAACGTATTGAGTGTTGGAGGAGGACATACATGCACAGTGTACAGAGAGCGAGAGATACACAGATAGAGGAAGAAAGAAACACACAGAGAGGGAGACAGAGAGAGAGAGGAAACCAGTTCAGCTCATAGGGCTAAGAAAGGAGAGAGAGCATTTTAGCTTCCTTCAACCGTCTCTCCCTCGCCTCCCAGCACAAACACATGCTCATACACACTCCCACCCTCTCTCCCTGACTCTCACACACACACTTGCACGCAAACACACGCACCTATACAGACACACACACACACACATACACACAGGCACAATTGCTTTAGGGTATACCAGTCGGCTTTGGCAGTCCTCTCCTTTGTTGTTTTTGCTTTTGGTTAGTCTCAGCGGCGGCGCGGCGTGTGCCTGTATCGCCGGGGTGGGTGCGTGTGTGTATATGTGTGTGCGGAGTCTGCGAGGCGGCGTGTGAAGGATGCCACTAGCAGTACCCAGGTAAGTCAGTTCCTTCCCTCTGTCCCTTTCTTCCTTCCTCTCTCTGCCTCTCTTTTTCTCTTTCTCTGTGCGTTTCTTTCTTTCCGTTCCTCCTCTCTGATCTGCACTCTCTCCATCTCGCCAGGGATGCTCGCCTCCCTCCACATACCGTGCACACCCGCTATGCACTCTCTCTATTTCTCTATCGCTCGCTCTGTGCGCTCTCTCTCTGCCTCAGTGTCTTTCTCGGTCTGTGTTACAACGTCTCCTCCCGACTGTGCTCTCGCCATCCCTGCTTCCCTCGCCTGTTTCCTCCGCTCTCTCTCTCTCTCTCTCTCTCTCTCTCTCTCTCTCTCTCTTTCTCTCTCTCTCCCTCCTGCTCTCTCTCTCTCTCTCCAGGCTGCGCCTCATTGGTGTGTCCTGATTCCCTTTTTCCATTAGGCTCCAGGCCCATTGGTTGCCTGCCTTCCAACCATTATCTCTACTCCTCCACCCCTCTGTCATCCTTTCTCCCTATCGCTCTCCCTCCTTCCCTCATTCCCAGTCATCTCTCAAGTCGTAAAAATGATTTGCATGCAGGAGGAGAGCAGAAGTTTGCAGTGAGCACACTAAGTGAATTGGGAGAGAGTAAGGGAGAGAAGTAAAGGAAAGACTGGAAAAGGAGAGGAAGCGCATTCTGGAGAGCGGGAGGAAAAGTTTAAAGAGAAGACTGCAGTTGGTAGGTAACTTGTACTTGTTTAGGGCATCTTATGCCTTTGCTTTGATGCATTGATTAACGATATAAGGTACATCTACAATCATGCAATGAAAATATTTGAGTGGAGTGGCAAAATATTTCTAAACTGAAGTAGATCAATAAATTGTGATTCTTAATTCCTCACAGTTTTTTGTAGTGTTAGTTTCTCTAGTGTTGCTAATTGTTCAGATAGGTTCAGTCATGTGATGTGGTGTCACTGGTGCAGTGTCTTAAGTCAGAAAAAGTACCAGCAGGCTGAGAGGATTTGCTTAGTTTATTGTCCCAGTCGAGTTGCTCTGGGATGTCTAATATTATGTTTATGTCACATTGCTTTTAGCTCTGTGGATTGCTACTGGAAATGAATAATGTCTTTCCTCTTGAATGCAGTTTGATTTCACAAAGAAGCATGTCGAAGTAGCGGTCGCTGTGAGCACCCATTTAAAAGTTTGCACTATAAGTTTTGTGCTCCAGCTGTAGATAATGCTGCACTGCAAACTTCAGCAGTGTTGGGGACGAGGATAGTTTTCTGAAGGCAGTTGTCATCAGTATATATTTGTTTAGCCGTTCATTTTAAGCAGTGTATTGTTATTATTATTATGCTAAAATTATGATTTGATTTGGTTGTTCCTGAAGTGCTTCAATCCTTTGCTAAAATCAGTCTCTCATGTAGTGTGTGTGTTGTGTTTGCTGTTAGTCTGAGGTCTAAGGGGTAGCGAGGACACAGCATCCAGGGAACGGAGGCACTGTGACTGCCAGAAAACAATTAATAGTAGAGGAGATGGAGACAGAGAAGAGAAACTCAGGGAGGGAAAAGAGAGAATTTGAAGTTGGAATAGAGCTTGAGTTCCCAACTTCAAATACAGTAAACTCTCTGGTGTAGTTGCATGCATATAAACTGTCTCACACACACACACACACACACACACACACTCTATTCTATATTTCTTCTAACACACAGTATTTCTTTCTGATTTGCGTGTAAGAAAAAGGCAATGCAGATGTTGTGTGTGCCTGCCAGTGCTCCCGTGGGTGGCATATACTGTACACACACAGCAGAAAGCAGATGCGCTGCAACGTGTTTCATCCCGTCAAGACAAACAACGCTGTGACTCAAAGTGATCTACTTGTGTCTACTCTCCCTTGCCCAAAGTGTGTCAAAAATGAATGTTTCGCATGTCAACAAAGGATGGAGACAATGTTTGGTGACATCTGGGGATACTGTGAGGGATTGTAAGAGCGCGTTCCCCATACCAAGAAGATTTTTCTTATAGGACAAGAAATCAACCTACAAGATGCAGGCATGGTGAAAGTCTTCTTATCACAATATCAATTTTAGTATCTGTGCACCTTTTAGTTTGATAGATTCAGTCTGAGCTCAGGGTTTGTCTTGTAAAACCGTTTGAAGTGAGAAGCTGGTTATACACTGCAGCCTCTCACGATTTCCACCATATAGTCAATGTTTGTAAAACAGTTTCTGTCAAGCGGTAAGCATTTTTAAGCTTGTGTATTTATTATAGTGTCCTTCAGTGCCCTGTATATGTCAGTTTCTGTCACTTTGTTTAGGCCACTTGGCATGAGGTGAAGTTATGTTCTTTGGGAGGTTCCTATTGCTGGAAGAGGAAGGAAACATCTTGCTTGTTAGGGGGAGACTTGTGTTGGTGTGTGCCAAGTGTGTGTGTGTGTGTGTGTGTGTGTGTGTGTGTGTGTGTGTGTGTGTGTGTGTGTGTGTGTGCGTGCCACCATGGTGCCTGATGTGCGTTGCTGAGCGAGCCGAGGACAGGGAGACAGCTGAATGTGATTAAATTATAGAGGGAAAGCACGCCACCCGGGTCTTACTGCGACCAACATTGCGGGAACCCCCCCCCCCCTCCTTCTCATCTTTTCTCTCTGTCTCTCTGTTCTCTCTCTGGTGTGAAAGTAAAAGAAGCCAGCCCCTCATAATCACAACAGTCTAGTCAGAGCTGGAGGGGCGAGGAAATTGGGTGTTGATGGCATTGCTGAATATGGACTGTAAGGTCATTAGAAATGTACTGTACCTAGGTACTGTGCTGTGTGACAGTATGCTCAGTATGCTCTTCTGTGAGTCTTTGTTATTATATATTTAAAATATTTATTGTGTCTAAATGCAGTATTTTAATGTGACAAAAAATTATCTAAATACAAAGTCTGTGTGGCTGCAGACTGAGTCTAATACATGGACGGGGGGGGGTCTTCTCTCCAGCCTTGCGTGGGAGATACTGTATGTCCCTTATTCCTCAGCAGCCTAATGAATGAGCCGCAGAAAGCCTCCTGGGGATCCCCTGCATGCAATCGACAGGGGTGGGTTGGGGGTGGGGGGGGGGGGGCAGCCATGCGCTAATATTAGCCTCCATATTGAGTGGCTGGATCACACATTCAAACGCTGTGCTTAGCATGTCTGAGCCATACACTGCCATAGTATGACTGTGCATTCAAGCTAGACTGTGTGCTCTACTGCAGTGGTCACTTTTGAAAATACTATGTATTTATAAAACATATGTTCAAAACCTTATTTAGATACAATAAAATAAATAAAACAAAACAATATATATATATATATATATGAACATTCATCTTAAATGAAACCAGGTCCAGTATACGATGCTACGTTATGTTATCTTTTACATAAAAAAACAGTGTTTTAATTTACACCAGGCAAATAAGCAGAATTAGTTTGTGTGTGGGAAGTCAGTGAGGGATCACATCCTTGTCGCAGTGCTAGCAATCTGTTGCTTTTGTTTTTTTTCATGAATGGGGGTTACAATCTGGAGAGAACAATGTGAACCTTCTATGGGAAGCTGGCATGTGAAAAATAAGCGTCTTCTGACCTTCATGTGTATCAGGAGAAACGCATCTCAATCTAGGGAGGAAAGTTGTGAAAATAAGAAATGGACATATACATATAACGTGACAATGTTGCATTACCAATACAAAAACAATGTGTTTTTACTAACCAGTGGTCCTTGAATTGCATCCCTGTATACATCCAGTGTTCGGCCTCTCAAAATAACAGCCTCTGCTGCACTGGGAGCAGCTCCCAGTAGATGGTGCTTCCTCCTGCTCCACACCAGGAGCATATCTCCCCAACACAGTGCAGATCACCCTCTCTCCCTACGGTGAAGGCTAACACAGGCTTTACAGGCCGGCCCTCTAACATAACCTGCCCTTGACGCCAGACTGTGGCGCACCTACAGAAGTGCTGGCCTGCAGTATATTTGCCCACGCCATGGAGGCTGTCTGCTCCCTCTCCTTATGATGAATCATAGCATGAAAAAAAAAAATTGATTTAGGCAGCAGGTTGTTTTAAACATTTCCTCTCCAACATTAGTTCCAGAGACATTATACCTTTTCTAACTTGTAAGAAGGCCAGATGGATCCGCCTGTGGTTGCGTCGTGAACGTGTATCCTTTTGTGTGAAGATACCGCGGGAATCAATGTGTCCCTCCAATCAGCCTCTGTGACGTGGTCAGGCGAGGGCGGAGAGGGGATTGATCTATTTGAGCAGACACAACGTCAATACTGACGTCTACTCAGTGTAAGATGTAGCTGCTCTCGTGTCCTTCACACATGCATCCCTGCTACGCTTGCTGCTACAGGCTATTCATTATGGCACATACATCACTCACACCAACATTTTTTTTTTAACAGTCACTGGGATTCTTAACTTTTGCCGTCTTACATTTTGGAACAACTGTATTTAATGACTAAAATGTCTGTCTTGACGGGGACCAGGTGAAACAAGACAAAATACCGATACAGATATTGCAGCTGCAAACATCAGAACCTGGGGGATGGGGTTAAGATGTAGTTTAAGGACATGCCAGTTTCAATCTCATATGGAGAAGGATGTGCTTGTATAATTACTTACATAATTGGTAGCTGTCATGTCACCACTGAATTTTTTACTCTGGCAAAAGCAGTAATATTGCATGTGACAGGTGACCACCCAGACCTGGTTGTTCATCCCTCTTGTTAGATAGGCGCATAGAGACAATCTCAGTGTGGGTATCCCTCCAGAGATGGCACGGGTGCCCCCACCACATACACACACATACACACACACACACACACACACACACACACACACACACACACACACACACACACACACACACACACCTCCGTGCCTTTCCTCTGGGAAAACATGATCTATCTCCTAGCGGGCAGGCCAATTAAAAACCAATCAGCCTGCTCGGAGTGCGCTGGTAATGGGAAAGCCACGGCAATGGAGGAAGTGTGGGCTGATTAATGGACATTTTCACCTTGTGGCATAACAGCCTCCCACAGGCATCCATCACCCCGGGGGACAGCGCTCACCTACACCTCGGGCCCCACACCTATCCAGCACTGTCAGACATATTGTAAAAGTTGCAAATGTCCGAGCATATGATGATGAGCACAAAGTGCCACACTAGGTTTTAGTAGCTGTATATTAGCCTGCCTGACCTGGAGGCCAATGGGATCATTTGTTTTAAGGAATGTGGTTTGCACTGCATCTTTTCATGGTTAGACATTAGAGGCCATTTCAGATAGAGGATGTGCTGGTCAACTACTCTGGAAATACTTTGAATGGTCCTAATAGTATTCATAGCTAAACCTTGGAGTTGGTGTTTGCAGCCTATTTACTTGTTTTGTCAGGTGAAAGCCGGACTTTCCCACAGGGTGCGGACACATTTTTTCAAACAGTAGGGTCGAGACTCGCTAAGGAGGAGTAGAAAGAAAGTGTCTGTGTCTTTCCCTCAGGTGCCATTGTGAGGCAGCGAGCATTCAAAAGAAAAGTATTAAACGGTGCGAGCGAGGTTCGTTCCATTTCAGGAGCTGCCGTGACCTACTTCACACAGCCAGGCAGCTAGCTGTAAATAAGGATTTTCATAACCTGGTTTGGCCTTTTCCCATTAGAGGCACAACTGTGCCTTGAAGAATGTTACGAAGAGCACAGGAGCAGCTGTTTGGAGCGCTGCTACCATATGATCAAAGCACTGACCTTGAGACTGCTTGTTTTGTTGTCATGCGATCACAATTAGTTTTAGTGCTACATTTAGTATGAACTGAAGGTTGTGCATGCAGACCGTGACAGGAAGGGAAGGTACACAAGCAGGGAATTCAATCTCTTGTGCCCCCTGCTAAAGCTTTTGTTTTCTATATCCAGACCCCTGACACCCTTCATACACACACCATCAGAGAGGAAGACATATCACACATTATCATTCCAGCTAGTTTAGTAAGCTAAACCTCACATCCATCAAGCTGTAGCTGAAAGTTGACATGAAGTGCACAACCCTTGGATGATTGCCTGATGTATCACTATGTGTATATGAGGTATCATTAGATTTCTAAGCATACAAAATTCTGATAAAACATGGAAATAATACATATTGACTCATAATTCAGAAATATATTTTGTCTGTCACACTTTGATTTAGATGTGACTTTGACATGTCTCATAAATAATAAGCTGCAAGCCTTTCTTTGTTTTTTTCTGTGCTACTGTAAAAAGACTTCTTCTAAAGTCAAATTCATTTTCCAGTTCTGCCCGCTCATTTTGCATCAACTTTTTGAATTGAATCAACTGTAACATTCACACCTATTGACATTTTCTCCCTCTAAACAATGGCAAGATGAATCAGACAACAAAATGTTTCAATCCCAACAACACCCGCCTCCTCAGTGATGGCGCTATCACTGTAGCGTCACTGCAGAAAGTCAAGAAAGTCCCCAGATACATTGGGTCAAAGAGACAAAGTGTTTGTCTCTAATGCAAATCTTCCCATCGTTGTTTCAGAGGACTCCAGCATATCAAAGTATACAGGAATGCAGGAGATCAGATATAAAGAGAGGGAAGAACAGAAAAAAGAAGAGGACTGCTATGCCAGTCTAGGGGAAAGTGGTGTGATATTGGAAAATGATTACCAAACACGCATCCATTATTCAACAGGGCAATCAGGGAGGGCACAATCTCCTTATTTATGCTAGCTCTGTAAATCAGATTTGTCGGTTTTGATCACTCTAAAATCTCCCAGTCGCACGCCGGCAATATTGGGGGAATATTACACTGTCTAATGGGTAATTGATGACGGCATGTGACACCGGCCGAGACGAATGGACGGCCTACAGTAGCGAGGAGGGGGAGGCTGGATGTGCGGGGAGAGGAGATGACTATTGTGTGTAGCGTTGCATTCAGCAGGTTACAGGTCTCCTCATATCCAGGCTGCATTCTGAACTACATGCTCTGCAGACTAAAGAGGGCATTTGTTTCTCTCTGGGGCTGGGTGATATGGCCAAAATCTTTGATCCCGATATACGTCCTTTCATGTTTAACAAGATATATCACGATATAGCATGTTTTCTGCTAATTCAATAAATAGATGGTCTATATATAATAAACACATGGTAAAGCCTATTTTTGTATACTCCTTATTTCAGCTTTTCTGAGAAATTTTTGTTATGTGCTCAATTTAAATTATGAATTTGTGTATCACGATATCTTGATATATGATTTAATCATGATTGTGTTGAAAGACCATTAGTTAATAATAATTTGTTTTCGTTTCAGTGTTTTGAATGTAGCTGAATAGCTATAATTGAGGCATGCCTGAAAAGAAGTAGAGCTAATTGACCATTGTTAAGCCCAGCCCCTCTAACGCACACTGGCTAGTCAAAGGGTCCGACAACTATCTGACACTGCTCCATAGACTCTCGTGCAATGGTTTCAGATTGTCTTCATCTTCATTTAGTGGATTTGGAGCTGGTCGTGGTTAAACGTTGTGTAATAGTGATACTTGTTGCCCAGAGAGGTTGGAAGGAGATATACGTCTCTAAAACATTACGTTTCTTCTACATTTTAAACTAGTGTCAGCACGTCCATGAGATGCTACAGAAGGTATACTGAATGTATTTAATGATTGTAACAGTGAATAAAGACGAACAGTGTTGTTCCTTCATTTCATTGTCTTCTGTCTGGATCTCCAGGTGATGTGTTGGTTCACTTTCACACTGTGATCTGTAGCTTTAGCTTCTATCTTTATCTTTTCAACCTGTTTTCACTGCTCAATCAGATTGACATCCTGGATATATCCTTCAAAAGCATGCTTCTCTCTGAAAATCAGAAATTTGGGGCTTAACGCCAATAAACACGGCTGGTGTGAGTGAGGGCATGTATAAATCTGTAGGTGTGTGTATGGGAATAAATGTGTATTGTTGCTTTATGCATGTGTGTGTGTGTGTGTGTGTGTGTGTGTGTGTGTGGTGTGTGACGGGCTGATGCCTCGACCACGGTGTTGGGAGGCAGGCAGGCAGACATGATGTGCTCTGAGCAGCAGCGTCTCTGTGAGGGTGGCCTGACCTCTGCCTTCAGCTCCGCTTCACGGGACAGCAGCAAATAAGAGGTGTCATCGCATGACAGCAGCATAGCCCCTCTTTAGGACTGACGGCTCATCGAACACACACACACACACACACACACACACACACACACACACACACGCGCGCGCGCACGGTACCAAATGCGCCAATGCGGGCAGGGATTGTTTACACATGCATGCAAACATGCAAGTTTAGGCAACAGTTGGAACATAAATAGACATAGATGCATAAATATTGACACACACACACACACACACACACACACTTTCACATAAATTCCCAGGAAAACACAGCGCAGATCAATAACTCTGTTTCGTGAACATGCAGCTTTTGTTTGGGAAACAAGGATTTGGATTCAGTTTTGACCTCGTAGTGCTCTCGGCTTGCTTTAACTAGCTCTGAATAATCCAACTTGAATACAGAAAAGCTTGTGTCAGACAACAATCCGAGCACACTCACGTTTTTGATTCAGTTCCTTTTTAAAGGCGTCAGAATAGTCCTTTGAATTGGAGGGCATTTTTGTTTAGATAATATGTCTTTCTGTCATGTACATTTGAGTCAAATCAATCACTTGATAGAGATGCAATTTACAGCCTAAAACACAAATACAAATATGTTGAAAAACAATAAATGAAGCTTTTGATTTCCCTTAACACTGTTTTAAAAGGAATAATAATACATCTACCTGTACTTTGGCTAAGTAAAGTTGCAGGGACTTCATTATTAAATAACTTATGTGATAAAGAGAAAAGGTGGACATGTAGGTCTAGTCTTTATGCACAAGCATACAGTGCATGTGTGTTTGTGTAGAGAAGTGTGCAGACAGAGACCCTGCTCCTCAAACTAGGGCATATTCACCTGCTACCTGGAGGCCTTCTCAGACACGGCCCCCTGAAACCGCTGACAAGGCACCTCAGGGCCTTCCTACTAACTCCCCCCAACACACACATTCTTACGCAGCCACACACACACAGTTGTGGTTGCACCGTCTCTCCTCATATACCCTCACCCTGTCTGTCCATCCTCTGCTCTCTCTGTCATTCCCTTTATCAAAGCCTGTCTCTCTCTTCCTGTCTCTCTCTTCCTGTCTCTCTTTTCCTGTCTCTCTCCAGCCCCTCTTTCGCCTGTCTGCCAAACATGTGCGCACAGAAGTAAAATAAGAGTAGAACGTTGAACTGTTTGCCTTGGTCATTTGAGTAGTTCAAAAGAAAATGGACATTGTTAGTAGTTTGGACCACATGCATACACACACACACACACACACACAGACACACACACACTCACACTCACTAGACACCTACGCTGTGTGCTACACTTCAAGGTTTACATGGAAGTTAGCCCGCTACAATGGTTGCAATGACAATAGTCTATCTGCAGTCTTACTTTACTGCACGACAGCCCAGCTTTACTACAGCTTTACTACACCACACGGGTTCTTTACTACACCACACGGGTTCTTTACTACACCCCACAGGTTCTTTACTACATCACACGGGTTCTTTACTACATCACACGGGTTCTTTACTACACCACACGGGTTCTTTACTACACCACACGGGTTCTTTACTACATCACACGGGTTCTTTACTACACCACACGGGTTCTTTACTACATCACACGGGTTCGTTACTACACCACACGGGTTCTTTACTACACCACACGGGTTCTTTACTACATCACACGGGTTCTTTACTACATCACACGGGTTCTTTACTACACCACACGGGTTCTTTACTACACCACACGGGTTCTTTACTACACCACACGGGTTCTTTACTACATCACACGGGTTCTTTACTACACCACACGGGTTCTTTACTACACCACACGGGTTCTTAACTACACCACACAGGTTCTTTACTACACCACACCCAGCTTTACTACACCACACGGGTGCTTTACTGCAAGACACCCCAGCTTTACTACACCACACGCCACCTGAGATAACTTCACGGAATCACATACTCATTTTAGCTCAAACCATGATGTTTTCCTGAACCTAACAAAGTCATTTTTGGCACCTACGAGCTTTGGTGCTACAACCTAATCTAACTGTGACTGTTTTGAGGGTGTGTCATATAGTGGTACGTTGCACCTGCAGGTATTGGTTGCAACCATAAAGATAAAAATGTCTGCCGCTCTTTTCATCCTGCTGCGTTGAATGTCTGTTCCACTCCTTGTCTCTTTCTCTGGTTGTGTGTCTCTCTTCCCCCTGTACCCTCCCTGTGTCTATTGTTTCGCTCTGGTCCTGACTGCAGTGCATCTCTGTGTCATTGTTATCCTGGCCTCTGTAACATGATTATCATTCCTAGTAGATGATTAGTTCAAATATAACTGAAGTTATGCCTTCACTTCTTGATCTCAGATCAGCGGTTAACAAGGCGGATGGATCACATATTTGTTGTTAACAAGGAGGATGCCATCATTTCTCATTCCCGCTCACCAATTGCGCCCCATGCATAATAAATCAGGCCCCCCCCGTGTCAGCATCGGTGTCTGCATACAGACAAGAAAGTCATGGTGTGTAGTGTGATCTGCTACGAAATGCAGGAGGAATTTGAAGCCATGTACTCAGAGCTGGATTCTTGCATCTCTTTCATTGCTGCAATGTATTCAGGTCATTGTCAGGTCTCCGTTAAAATGTGTCTTTGCTCTGCCTGTGTTAAGCTCCTGCATCTTGTTCATTTTACTACAATTTTCTGCACCCCCCCTGCCCTGAATAAATGACGCTACACATTTTAGCTCTTTAGTCTTAACCCTCACCACCGCTCGCATCCCGAAAGAAGGCACTGCCCTGCTCTTGTAAATGACCTAATTTTCCTGCTCGGCCCAGCGTTTTCTGATGTGAGCCGTTCCAAAATAGCTTGGCTACAGCAAAGCGTGGCAAACTCATTTCCATCTTGCATAACAGGGACCAAACATCCCCCCCTTCCTAAGCTCATTGGCGAGATGGCACATACTCTCACAAGCTGAATGTCAGCTTCCCACCTCATTGTATGAGGAAGACTGTGATATTATGCATTTCACTAATTCATTTTTGTCCCAGTCTGTGCATCATGTCTGTTAAATGTAGACTGCTACATTCCATTTCTGTCATGTCTGACTTGGTTGATCAAGCTAATATATATGTGCTTATTCCAGAATACAAAATAAAGGAGAGGAAAAGGATGTTTGGTTACACTGCAGAGATAGCAAAACAAAATCTAAAAGGCTTCTAAAAGGATTCAGGGCAACATATTCAGACATAGCCTGGACTATGATCTATATTTCATACCATAACAACATCAAAATAAGTGTTCATATGCTTTAAAAAGCCCATTACGGTGCAGTACTGTACATTGCAAGCCCTGCATAATATCACAGTAAGACTGCAATACAGAACAGTATAAGGACCGTACATGCAATTTGCCCATATCTACTCCCTGTCATTGAATTGGCTTTGGATGGAGGTAATGAGCACCAGGGGGTTGAGAGAGGAATCATTATTTTACCCATGGCTGGGGTCGCTTCTTAACGGGGTCTGTAGGGCGCCTTCACAAAGCTAATGTGGAGAGATGGAAACAGATGGAAGGCATGATTATTTGATCTGCAAAGAGCTCTTGGTGGGCTTTGTAGTAACTGGACTAGACTGCTTAGAGGCAAGAGAGTGGGTTGTATACGTCTGTGGGGGTGTGTCTGTGTGTTCTGTGGGAAGTGCGTGAATGTGCCTGGGTGTGGGTGGCTATTGTTTGTGTGTGGATGTGCGAGTGTGTTTGTCCATCTGTTCTCGTGCTTGAATGCGTCGCACGTGCCTGCGTGCTCCTCTAACAATAGGATAATTTGTTTCACACAACAAACATATGGCTTTCTAATTAGGACTGAGCAATGATCAGCGATACAGGTAGAAGACGCAGTACATGCAGCATACAGGTCTCTTGGTTTCGTGCTGAAGGCAGTGTGAGTGCTGCTTTGCTACAGACCACCTTTGCACGCTTCCTGTTAAAGGGACAGTTGAGTTTTTCAAATGTTTTTTTTTTTTTGCCTTCTGTCCATTACATCTCCAAAACTAGGCATCTCGCATCAAAACAATCTAGATTGAGAAATAGCACTACAGGTAAGCAGACAATGATGATGATTCATGTTGGGGGTGAGCTTTCCCTTTAATTTGGTAACTGTGCAGAGCTCTGTACCTGTAGGCAGCGGCAAGGCTCTCCATTCTGAAATGTTCATTCACAGATATAGACATATACACTCACAGAGTGCAGGTCTCATCTACTCCACACATGGTGTGTCTGTATGCTGTAGCTGTGCATCTATGCATATAAGTAAAGTGTCTCGTCTGTACCAGGTGTCCACCCAAAAAGATATACGTAAACACACATCGAACATACAGAAGCATATGGCTCTATATTGCTCAACCCACTAACAGTGGAGAGCGAATTAGTCAGGCTCTGTATTATTCTATTGATCTTACTGCAATGCCGGAGCTGTCTCCAAGCCTCTCTGCACAGTATTCACAGCTGCAGCAGCACTCCCATATATTAGCACTGTGTGGATTGGCCTTACACACAGACATCAAACTACTGTATGCGTGCAGATAGACCAACACACACACTTAGACGGCACAGGGACACACACGCATGCACTCTGACAGAACATACAGCCTCTCACTTTATCCCTACACACACACACACACACACACACACACACACACACACACACACACACACACACACACACACACACACGGAATGGGGTACATTATCACATGTGGTTCCCTGTCAGGCGAGGGGTTGGGGGACGTGACTGACTGGTGTGTGTGTGTTTGTGCGTGACTGGCGGGCCACACCTGTCAACAGTACTCCATAGGCTGGGTACTGATGCTATCTGACAGCCTGGCTGCCATGGCGGGGTGTGTGTGTGTGTGTGTGTGTGTGTGTGTGTGTGTGTGTGTGTTCCGTGACCGTTTGAATGAGTCATTGTTATGCCCCCACTGCTATTTTCCCCAGAGGACCCTCTAGTGTCTGACTGGTGGTTTCAGTGTGTGTGTGTGTGTGTGTGTGTGTGTGTGTGTGTGTGTGTGTGTGTGTGTGTGTTTGGTTTTTGTCTGGCTGTGTGTTGAGACCCTATTAACAGCTGGCCTCTTACTCACACGGTAAACAAACACGTTGAACCATCAAATTTTTTAGTGATCTAGTCTCTGGTAGTGTTTGCACCACATTCAAAACTGCAATGTGCTGAAGAACTCCCACTCTGTGTGCTCGTATCTGTAAAACGGCAATCTGCTTTATTCATGGTAAGGATTTACATTAAAGAACAACACCTTTTTTTCCAAAAATTGCTCATTAAAATGCAAATCACGTCGCTTTACACTTAACGTTTCAGCCCACTTCACATCGCGTGTAGCAACTGACGACTTTCTGGATGTGACTCTCAGACGCCGTTCTTCAATCATGGCCGCCATAGACCCGGCATTATGAAGCAGCTGTACCCTCCAGTGCCTCTCAGCAGCACATGCATTTGGCTGAAATATTCAGCCCAGCTCCCAGCGTTACCTTGCATGTATAATTACCGGATGTGCTGCCTGCCGCTGATAACTCTCCCAAACAATGTTTGAAGGGGGTAGGCAGCAATGAATTCCCAATGAAGTGTGAAAAAGACTGATTAAAATTGCCGTGGTCAAAAGCCAGCGCACCAGTGTGTTCTGCTCTCGCGGACCAGGGGAGATGGGGAGACAGGCTCTGCAGTCGAGATAGCTAGCTTTTTTTTCTATGCTGTGCTTGGGATTGGTTTTTGGTTTCTATTTTGGTCCACAGTGGAAATTATATTGGCATATATTTTTGTGTTTTGGCTGAGCTCGTCATGATTTAAAAAAAATAAAAATAAAAACACTTTGGTGCAATCCTTGAGCAGTTCCAATCAGTAGGTTGGCTGTACAGCCTAAATTCACATAGTCTGAGAGGCTTACAGGTTCTCATGAACCTGATTTATTTATTTTTTTAAATAACAGAAAAGGTAACAAAGATCCAAAAGACTTCAAGAGAAGTGTGATTGTGAGTACAGGCTGTATGTGTATTATATGTTGTTTTTGTCGTTAATGTCTGTGAGTTAACTTCTGTGCTCGATTATACAACCCAGAGCTGGCCAGTACCTCACTCTTCTTAGATTTTGGATATCGTCATATCGCAGAAGTGTCTTGTTGGTTTTAAAGGCTGCATTACAGTAAAGTGATGTAACTTTTCTGAACTGACTGTTGTAGCCGTTTTGTTATCTGTCTTTACCCGCTAAGTCATTACATCCACATTACTGATGATTATTCATCATAAATCTCATTGTGTAAACATTTTGTAAAAGCACAAATGGTCTCCCCATCAATATCGTTATCGAGGTATTGGGCCAAAAATGTTGTGGTATTTGATTTCCTCCTCATCGACCAGCTCTAATACAAACTGTATATACTGTATATGTGCGTGTATGTGCACGTGTGGCTGTGTACCAGAGCCCAGGCGCCCGGGAGCCTATTGCCTATTTGCAGAGGGGAGGGTGGGTGGGATGGCGTCTCATTCGAGGCGTGTGGGCGTCAAGCTCAGGGCACTAATTACAGCCCCGGCTCCCACAGCCTGCCTGCGTCTCCCTCAGCCCCCATGTTTGGGTGCATCTTCCCTGGCAGAGTCAGATGATACGCTCCTCCCGTCTCCGAAGCTCCCGTCTCATGAGGGCTCCACCTTAGCACAAAGCACGGCTGTCTGATTAGCCCGCTTAAATGAGATCCCTAGCTAGCTGGCTATATTGTCATTCTCTTTGTTGACAGTTATGAGATGGGTTGCCAGACAGCCACCCGGCACATTTAGCTTGTTAGCTTGATCAGGAGATTTCTGTATAACAGAAACAGGCATAACAAATCTGAAGGGACCTCATTTGGGCTACTCCAGTTGAGAAACTAGTTAGCCAGCTAGCTATGTGCCTCAGGCTAACGAGCCCTGACTAAAATAGAGAGGGCCTTTTTAATGTCTCTTTTCTTGTACACTGATGTACAGTTCAATATTTGGAGATTATTAGTGAGCTTGCAGGGTAGCCGGTTAACCCTTTCCTCCCTAAAAAGACGGCAGTTGTCTTTCATCTCATTTCAGAGAGAGAGATGGCAAGAGAGAATAGGAGCGAGAGACAGAGATGGATGCCTATAGTGGGGGTTGGTTATTTATTTATTTTTGCCAACAGCAGATGCCAGGCACAGTGGTTTCAACCGGGCACACTTTAAAACACAACGCAGCTGCCTTCTCTGCATCTGGGCACCGGATAGAAAAAGGAGGGAGGAGAGGAGTGAGAATCAGAAAAGAACAAGGAAATAAGAATGAAAGAGAGAGAGCAGGAGACACACTGTGTAGGGAGAAACAGTGAAAACACGAGGGTAGAAAAAGGAGGAGAGAAGGGAAGAAACAAAGGCTGACACAGATAACATCTATCAGCGCAGCAGAAACATGGGCCGGGTTTACCATTATAAATAGAGAGATACCCACATCCCCCTCCCACCTCATCCCCAGTTTAGTATTCCCTTCCAAAAGCTGGGAACCACTAACTGGGCCAATCCACAACAGGGATTAGCTATCTAGCTCCAGAGGCATTTAAATGTGCTCATAGCAAACTCTGCGCTTTATGTGGGAGTGACTGTAAACACAAACACATACTGAGGTGTCGCAAAGAAGAAAGAAACACACGGTGTACTCTCTATTGTTTTTACCGGTTTTTAAGGGATGTCACACAGAATATTGATACTATAAAGAAGACACGTTTCAAAGGGAATGCAATATTCTAGCATTACATAAAAAATATATTTTTACATGTAATGCAATGGAATGTTCTCATGAAAACAATTGGTAACATCAGGACACAGCACGGAAAGAAAGAAAGAATATCAAATGCAGAAACATTGTACAAAAAATTCACCAAGGATGCGGAATACACGGGATGAGTTCTAAATAAAAAATGATGGATGTACAAAGAGATGAGTGCCATGTATAACACATTAGAAAGGTCAAAGACTGGAGACGAAGTGTTGGCCTTAGATATCTTCAGTTTAATGAATATACTGTACACAGCTGTGTATGTGCTCGATGCCCAGGGGACAATGTACCGAGTCGCTCTTTGAAAGCGTGCTATGGAGCGGTGTGATATGCAAAACAGGGCTAGATTGAAATATTCCTTTCTCTCGCTCCCCACCTGTGGACAGTGGTGCAGGGCAGAAATCCACGCCACTAAAAAAGGGAATTACACACTATTACTTTTTTTTACAATATGTATAATTTCAAAGACCCTTGCACCACAGCGTGCTTGTTTCTCTCTGCCGGTCTCTCGTTACCCCTCTCCCGCTCCCCTTTCCTTTTGTTCTACCTCTATTAGAGTTGTCCTTGACTGCCGAGCGAGCTCGCACTGCAGTCTCTCATTGAGAGGAGCCAGTCAAACGCTCTCTGTCTCTCCTGTTGAGACAAGAATAGGAGAGGACATGGGAGTGAGACAGACAGAAGGGATAGTGAGAAAAGAGAGGAGAGAGCCTTTTTTTCAATTCTGCATGTATTAGCAGGAAGTTGGCTTGATGACTAAGCGTCTGAAGACAGGTGAGAGCTCTGGGCATCTTGTTTTGAAAGACAGTGATTGACATTGTCTGCCAAGAAGGACGGCAATTTTGGCACATCATCCCTTGAGATGTAGAGCTTTTGATCCCGGAGAACCTGCTCCTCATTGTGGAGCGACAAGGTGGTGTCTATTGTACTTATACCTATGGAAAAGTAGGTATAAGTACAAACTGTAACTGGTGTATAATCCACATAATTGTGAGCCAAGGCGTGCAGGTCAGGCGACGTCTGCGTGACAAAGTCCATGTAACGAGGAGATTGGTGCCATCAAACTTTCACTGCTGTTCATGTCCCACGTGCAACCAAAACATATTACATATTTTACCTCACTTTGGTCATGTTATTTTCATACTTAGCTAACCAGTAAACCACCTACGTAAATTATGTAACAAAAATGTAGTTTTGATACGTGACGAACGTACTTATTTTCACCTAAACCACCATCTTTTCCTGACCCTAATTGAGTAGTTCTGTTGCCTAAACATGTTCTGATCTGCAGGGGCTTGCGTGGTGCACTGATATAACTCATGTTTCTGGACATCCACATGAGAACCAGGGGGCAACCTCCGCTTCTGCCAAGTGAAGTGTCTTAAACTTGCATTCCCTCTACTGACCAGCAGGGGGCGACTCCTCTGATTGCAAAAAGAAGTCTGATTGTATGGAAGTCTATGAGAAAATGACTCTACTTCTCAGTTGATTTATTAAGTCAGTAAACATTGTAAACATGAGTTTATGGTCTCAATCTCTAGTTTCAAGTCTTCTTCAATGCAGCATGATGTTCATTTAGTAACTGATGGTCCATTTAGAGTCAAATAGACCATAAAGCAGAGTATGCTTTAGGGCGGGCTTACTGTGATTGACAGGTCGCTGACGCTACCAGAGCTATATCCGGCATCTCTATGTCACTCCTCCGCATTCCAAATATGGTAACTTCCCTTCATTGGTTGCAAAAAGACAACGTGGTGACAGCCATAATCCAAGATTACTATGTCCACTTATTTTATACAGTCTATGATGAGAACCCACTAAAAAACAAGAATTCAACAGTTTGTAAGATATCATACGAAGCGTTGTGTGAGGATACGTTGCATTATACTGCACCAATTTGTAAATAGATCCAGCAAATACTGCCGAAGCTGGTGACAGTGTGGTGGACGATGAAATATGAATATAACTCAGCAGTCAATAATGCACTTGTGCCACTTTGTTATTATAGGAAGGTTTCAAAGTGTTGATTGGGAGATGAGCTGTATGCTCCGTTCACAACCAATCCTGTCACGTTAGTCAATCTTTCTGAAACGGAAGTGAGCACTGCCTACTATAGAACGGGGTTTGGGGTTCATGTTCGCCATTTTACGAAACACCTCGGCGTAGACGCAGACAGGCAAATAAAAAGATAAGAGACAGATGGACAGGCAGACAGGTAAACATTCAGACAGACGGGCAGGCAAACAAGCGAAGACACAAACAGATGACGAATAGACAGGCAGATAGTCGGGCAGATTGGCAGAGCGGCTAACAGCCTGGCCGCTTTCCTGCAGAGAGGTATTGGCCAGGAAGAGTGGCTGGCAGGCAGACAGGCAGATGGACAGGCAGGCACTCATGCACGCGGACAGAGACGCGGACACAGCAGCAGACAGACAGGAGGACCGGAGGAATAGTAGACGGAGAGACAGGCATGCAGAGCAGCGGGCAGAGAGGTTGCCAGACAGACATGCACCGTTGGTAGCGGGACAGGCAGTTGGCGTAGGAAGGAGACATGGGGACGGCAAGCGCCTCTGGCAGAGAGGGGGAGCGAGATAGAGGGAGGGAGAGAGAGAGAGAGATGGAGGGATGAGGTCAGTGCACGGCTGGCTGGCTGACTGTTGATCTGTGGCACTGGGCTGGCAGAAGAGGGTCCTCTGGGAACGAGCAGCTCCACGCAGCCTCCGATTGCAACCCCCCCGCCAGCCCTCCACCCATCCCTTCATCCCTCCATCTCTCCAGCTGGGATACAAAGACAGGCCTATGAAGGGAAAGACATTTAGCAAACAGTGGCACAGACAGGTGAACCAAGGCCAAATTAGGAGTCAAACAGAAATGTCATTCGGTAATATTTGGGAGAGTGAAGACTGGAATGACAGCGTCCGGCTCAGAATTTGGGGCAGGAAGATGCTGTGGAAACTCCGTCCTCTGTCACAAACACTTGAAGGACATTCTGACATTCCCACATGGGGCTCCGCATGTACCCCAGGCTTTCAGGAAGGAGGACATGTGGTATTAATTGTGCCTCCCGTCTGAAGACAATATGGGAATACAAACTGTTCGATCATGGTTCCTTAAAAAAGTATTTCTAAATTTCTGCAGAAATAGCCGACTTCTAAAATGAGCTACCCTCCGTATGTCATGTTTATTTTTATACATCATGCTCACTTTTATCATTCTGTTAGTTGAAAGCCTTTTCTAGAACAACTCACAGTGACGGCAACAGATCACCAACATTATAAACAAGCAATGCTTTACTAATAAAATGCAGCCGTCACCAAGGCATTGTGTCGTATGAGATTTCCTGATCATATTTCCAGCAGTGGATATGCACCGCACGCTGTTGGAAAAGCTTGACTGCCAAAGGAAAAGTCTCTGGTTTGCTAAAAAAGCCTGCAGAGGTATTTCCAGGACACAGACGAAACGTTAGAGTGTTATGGTCGTCTTGACTTACCCCGTGTTTGGACAGTTGAAATATTGGATCAGTGTGTCGATATGTGATTGGAGGTGCTGAGGATGTTTTTTATGGCTTTCTCCCGGCTGGAGTTACACAAGGTTAATGTTACAGCCGTGCGTGGGAGTGTGAATGTATGTATGTGTGTGTGTGTGTGTGTGTGTGTGTGTGTGTGTGTGTGTGTGTGTGTGTGCATAAGTACGTCTTGCTGCAGGGTGCAAAGCTGCTCCAAATGTCCATCTGCCGAGTTCACAATCCACCTGAGCCTACTCACGCATGCACATGCACGCGCACACACACACACACACACACACACACACATGCAGTTGTCCCCATGCTACCATACACACATGCATGAGACATAACCTACCCCAGAACCTTAAACTTTCAGTACAAACCTTTTAGGGTGGTCGAAATTGGCCAAAAATGGCGTTTGAATAATGGTTAATAGAAAACACATTGGTTTGAACAATTTGAACATGTATTTTGACATAATGTGCATGACACTGTGTCCTAACTGACCCTCTGTCTATTTATTTATTCACATTTAGTCACTCACTTTGAAAGCATTGTAATGGACGAAGAATTGGTGAAGTAGAAAAGAGGAATTATCTATGATGATATCTCCTCATTTCACATCACACATCTTAACAAGGTGGCAGCTGACAGGAGGTCACCTGAACGTTTCCTACCTGCTGTTGAAGATGGCGAGTACAACTCAGCCATCTTTTCAATGGTTCCGTCTCCAGTCCGATCTGGAGCACACCGCTGGTTCAAGGTTTGTTTGTTTGACGTAACTTACGGCCTGCTGTTAGGACACGGTGTCTCTCTCTCTACGGCCAGGTTCTCTGTGACATTATTACTGTTGTTGAATTATTCCTTGTTCAGCTTGAGGTAACGTTTTATTTTCAGTCAATGAAAGTGACGCTGTGTGACTGTGTGACACATTCAGTGCTGCGAGACAGACAGATGCGGTACTGCTTCTTTTTTTACTTTCACAATCGCATATTCATTTTCAAATTCAAATATCTGTGTTTTTTGTATTTTTTTACTGTCGACGTTTTCCGTTGATTTCTTACGTTTAATAGCTGCACAGCCATGATGAGCGATCTCCTTGTCTTAGCACTGTTCGGACCATAGTATCTTAATTCCCACAGACATTTGCATAAAAACATCCCACCTTTTCTCAAGCTGCCACCTTGATGTAGCTGCAACACGCGGTGTGATAGCAACATAACAAGATTTCTGATAAGAATCCAGAAATGCACATATACATATTTCACAACAGGTGTTAAGAGAAGTACGTAGGGGGGGGGGTGCATTGGAAAGCCCTGAACACAGTGTATGCCTGTGTGTAGGTTTACATATACACACAGTTTGTGTTTGTAGATGATTGTTTTTTCAGCTTGTATTTCAGTGTGGGCATGTGTGCTTGGCACAGTGAATGCCAAGCTGATAATTATTGAAACGAGCTTATGACTCGCCGTCGCTGGTTCGACTCTGGCAAGATCTCGGAATCAAATTTGTTCACAAGTGCCACATGAAGCGCCTGTTTCTTTTCTGAGGATGTGGTTTATGGTTTCCAGTGACACTAGGCACGGTTCAATCTTTATGTTCTCTTGATTGGGATAAAGGCAAGTGTGTGAGCTGTTGAGTCTAAATAAATGCTGCTGTGCTCACTTATTCATCCACTGAGTACAGAGGCAGCCAGCATCAGCTCTACTGTAGCCAAACAGGAGACATTTATACAGCAGGTCTCTGACAATGTGCAGATATATTAAAAAATACTTTATTCCTCTTGGATTGTTAGCTTTTCTCTTGGAGGTAGGGGCTGTTAATACTAGGGGTGGGGGGGGATAGATTCTTAGATGCATCGCGATTCTCTCTTGAATGATTATGACTCGAAGCAGAAAACTCAATAATCGGAAATTTAATTCTCAACGTTAAATCGCGTATAGAAAACTTTTCATGCATCAAGAGGAATCGATAATCGTTTTATAATCGCATCGTAGTTCTCTGAATCGGAATCCAATCGAATCGTGAGGTCCATAGACATTTCCACTCCTAGTTGGTGCACATTATTTACACATTATTGTGGGACACTTTGATTGGAACAGGTATTTGATTGCGTAGTCTTTGAAATGCTCATGATATGAGCTCCTTCATGAACAGAGCACATTGTAACAACACTACATGTTTAGTCCCTCCATCGCCCCACAGGCCTTTCTCACAGCAGACATTTTGACTCGTCCTAGTAGGAAGAAGTGTTACTCATAACATTACACATGGCTCTGTCCTATTCAAGTGTCCCAGTAGTATTAAGTGTGGCAGTGAGCCAGCCTGCACAAGACCAGGACCCTAAAACTGAAGCAGATAAATGGAATTCAGCAATTCATTCTTATATTATATTTCCTTGTCTTCCGGCTGTGCTCTTCCTACTGTGACGTGAACGAGGCCCGTCATCAACAGAAGTCTGACTGTCAAAACACTGTGAATGTACATACAAAATGTAATCGCTACTTGTGTCAGTTCATTTTTGAGTAAATTTGCGTTTTATGACAGCTTGAGAGTATAGAGCGACAGGATCAGGGCATCAAAGTATCAAACCTCAATACTATCTGTACCAACGAAATGTGTCCGTACAGCAGTATTGAAAACTCTAAAGTTGTTTCGTACACTCCAAATATATCTTTAAATGAATTCTTATAGATTGAATCTCTGCTTTGAAAAGAGAAAAAGAGATGTAGTGTGTTTATTTGGAGCCTTACGGTGTGCAGACCTCCTTTGTGCCCTGCAGTTACGTATTTTTTTTGTCTTGAACCTGCTAATATTTGCACACTTGGGCCCCCTTCTGTAGTACCAAAGCTGACATTGAATGTCTGCTCAGATTCCCAGACGCCTGTATTGATTCTTCTCCCAGATAGTTCCTCATTTAATTCAGTTTTGACAATTTTAGAATATTCAATTTAAGCCAACTTCTTGTCATTTTGCTGACATGTTTTTGCAGAAAAGCGTGCTTTTATCACTCGGAGCAAATATTAACAACAAGTACTGTTTAGCATCTGCACATAAACTCGGATTTCATGTTGGCAAAAGTATTCCAAACCCCCCCCCCCCCCCCCCCCCCCCCCAAAAAAAGAAAGCTGATGTGGATGCATTCTCTTGCATTCTTTCTAATGTCCATCAGGGGGCGACTCCTCTGTTTGTATAAAAGTCTATGAGAAAATGACTCTACTTCTCTCTTGATTTATTACCTCAGTAAACATTGTAAACATGAGTTTATGGTCTCAATCTCTAGTTTCAATTCTTCTTCAATACACCATGATGTTCATTTAGTAAATTATGGTCCATTTAGAGTCAAATAGACCATAAAGCAGGGTATGCTTTAGGACGGGCTTACTGTGATTGACAGTTTGCTGCCGCTACCAGAGCCGTATCAGGCATCTTTACATAACTGCTCAGCATTCCAAATATGGTAACCTCCGTTCATTGGATGCAAAAAAGTCAAGATGGCGACGGCGCAATTTCCACAAAAGTCCACAAACCAACGGGTGACATCACGACGACGACGTCCACTTCTTTCATACAGTCTGTGGGGAAAACAGGGAGTGAGAGAGAATGTATAGGCTGGACTAGACTACGTATACATGGTGTAGATCTCAGAGTACAGAAAAGGTTTTCAAAAATTCAAAAAAAGATGATCCATTAATGACACAATGGCTATAAAGAGGGAAATGTTTTCACATCTGAGCGAGGAGCAGCTTAAAGCCGAGCCTTAAGGCATGTATTATACCATTCTCAATTAGCACGACCCGTTCATTTAAGTTAACGCTGCTGATGTTTTATTTCAGCTTATGAGACGAGTCATGACCCCACCAGAAGATGGTCCTGAATGATAACAGATATTAAACCAGGGAAAGTTGATATGTTTTTGTTTGTGGAGCGGCTGTCTGCTCCAGACATGGCTGTGGGTGTTATAGGGTCTACGTCCACCTCTGCAAATGCTCTCTCTCTTTTGGGGGGGGAGCTGTTTTTGAATTACTGCGTGATTCACTCAAACGGAAACAAATTTCGTCTTGTGTTGTCCAAAGCCTTTGACTCCAGATCTGGAAATATTGGTTCCTATTTGAGTGGAGAGCGAGGGGACATTTTTTGTATTGTGTCCCATTAGGCTGCTATTTTTGGTGCCACAGGATACCCAGTGACTGTGTAGAGCTTTGTCAGTGACGAATGTGTTTGTGTGAGAAGCAGGGGTGGGGTGCCTTCCCACAGCACGATATGCATGCATGCATGCGTGTGTGTGTGTTTGAGATGGGGGGGGGGGGGGGGGGTATTTAGTGTTTTTCTATCTAGCCTGCATGACTGTGTGTTACAGAGAGGGAGAATGAGAGAGAGACAGAATGAGTGTACAGTGGGTTGGGGGGGGGGGGGTGTTCTCTCGCTCTCTCTTTCTGGCTAGCTTGCCTGCGGTGATTCAGTGTGTGTGTGTGTATGTATGCCCGTGAGCTTGCCCGAGTGTGTGTATATCTCTGAATGTGAATGTCTGCAGTGCTCTGTGTGTGTGTGTGTGTGTGTGTGTGTGTGTGTGTGTGTGTGTGTGTGTTTGTGTGTGTGCTTGCGTGTCTGCCTGCTTCGGTGCCTTTGCTGAGATACAGCATGCCAAGCTGGGGGTACCTATATGTGTGTGTGTGTGTGTGTGTGTGTGTGTGTGTGTGTGTGCCTGGTGTCATCCCGGGGTAAAGCCTCAGGACATATAGGGTCATGTGACAGACAGCCCTATCTATCTATCTGCAGACTGCATCATTGGTATTCTGGGTAGACGCTGCCAGCCAAGCAGGGGTTGGGGGGGTGTTGGTAGGGGGGCAGGGTATGTGTGTGTGTGTGTGTGTGTGTGTGTGTGTGTGTGTGTGTGTGTGTGTGAGAGAGAGGGAGTGATAAAAAAAGAGAGAGAGAGATAGGGAGAGAAAGAGGGGGATTTTGTGGAGAGAGAACCAGAGGAAAAACATGGAGACAAGAACAATAGAGCTCATCAGTGCATTGAGACCTGGGTGCAATCAGACACACACACACACACACACACACACACACACACACACACACACACACACACACACACACACACACACACACACACACACAGTCACACACACACACACACACACAGTCACACACACAAATGAGTACTTGTGTTTATACACTGCATACTGACCTGGGCAATCATAAGCACGCCTGCACGCGCACACAAACTGTCATCCAGTCACCCATCAGTCACTTTTAACGCAGGCATGCACACACATCCTGGAAACACACGCACACGCACACACACACACGGCGATGTCCTTGCCAATTCAGAAGGGATGATCTGATATGAATAACGAGAAGGACAATGCCACGAGGACTAAATGTTGGAAAATGTCATCCAGCAGCAACACAAAAGGAGCTATTTCATTAGCCGGGGCAGAGCACTCCAGCGCAGCACAGTTTATCATAGCTTAGGGTTAAACTCCCATCTGATGTGCTAAAAGACAGCTAACCTTCAAAGACGCTTCGCCACCCTTTTTACTGCAGAGACACTGCAAACCGCCTCTCCCGATTGATCCCCCTGTCCGTCTAGTGAGGAAAGATTGTATATGCCACAGCTGTAAATAAGCGTTCAGCCTTCATTGACAGACGGACACATGCAGGGGTATCAGTTCACCGAACAAACACCAAGGATCTAATATCATTCGCCAACATTGAGATCTGCTTATATCGAAATTTCTGAGGCGATGCGTGACGACTGAGGAGATGTTGTGTTATCATTGTTCAGTCTGACAGATTGTTAGACATTAGGGTCTACATTGTTTTATACTTGATGAAAGCTTTTACGTACGCTGACAAAAATCTGTGGTTCAGTAAATGTAAAGTTGTTTTTCAAGAGATCAGATTACCACCTTTAAATCAGGGAACCACTTTTTATAAAAGACAAAACATCAAGACCCAATTCACAACAGGAAGAGTGCTTTCTTGAATAGATAAACCAGCCATTTACAAGATACACATTTGAGTTGCCACAACTTTGTTTTATGCGTTTTTGAAATCATACACACATGTTACATTCTTTCTAAATGAGACCAAATGAATGCGTTTAGGTGAGTTAAAAGGCTCTCTCATTCTTTTCCTCTTTTCATTTAAACGAACAGAATGTACGCTAGCCTGTCATATTAGATTGGATGTTATAAGTAGGCTACAATTATCAGAACAATACCAACATTCAGGCTCCTGTGGAAGAAATTCTGTACATTTATTTGGCGTCCATAATAAAATCTCCTGCGACCCACCTGTGGGAATGACTGCCGTAGAGCGTGATCATTCTTCTGACGCTTTGCTGGTGTGTTTGGAGTTTGATAGCAGTCATCAAACCTGAAGTAAAGGCCAATAATGTTCCGTTCAGCGCAGATTGGTCACAATTGTTTAATAACCAATAATAAGGCTTCCTTATTATTAAAAATCCAACATATGTTGGATGAGTTGTGTCGTATCTGAAAGTAGCGTTCATTCAAATACAGCATTTAGTTTCGTCTCTCAGAAAAGCAGATGCTTAGCTCTGTGACTCTTAAATGCAACTGTAAAACTTAAGAAGCACACGCTGACTTGCAAAAGCGCACGTTGTTCAGACAAAACCGAGTTTCCATTTTGGCTTTTTGCTGTCAAACCTAATCCCAATGCCTAACCGTTTCGTACATTGATCTCAAATGGGACAAAAAGCAGCCTATAGTTATATATGAAACGTCAAATCAAAATGCTTGCTCCATTAGGCAGCTGTCGTTTTTTATTGGTTCACGAACCTTTTACTGAGCGACAGAACTCAGACACTTGCTCACTTCTTAATTTTTTTTTTTTTTTCATATTTCATATTTTTCATAATACTTGCACCTTTACAGTCCTTGACATTCTGCAGGTGGCCATGCTCCAAGCTTATATGGAGAGTCTCGAACAGCTCCTCATGGCAGCATGTCGGCTACAACAGTAGCATGAATAGTGTAGCTTTCTATAGGTGGAGGTGCCGCACAGCTCTCTGTTTTCCTGTGGCTATTTCAGGTCTCGGCTGTCTCACTCCTCAACCTTGGTGTTCTATAGCTGCTGGGGATGAGAGATGTTGTTAACACTTCTAAAGGCGTAAATCACCTCTCTCTCTCTCTCTCTCTCTCTCTCTCTCTCTCTCACCCCCTCACTGCAATGTTGTTCCCTTCACTCGCTATCTGTACTGAGAGGTGATTGGAGTCTTCCCAGTCTGATAATGGGCACTCACACAGACACACACACACACACACACACACACGCACACACACCTTTTTACAACCACAAAGCAGGGAGAGAGAGAGAGAGAGAGAGAGAGAGAGAGAGAGAGAGAGAGAGAGAGAGAGAGAGAGAGAGAGAGAGAGAAGGAGACGGAGACTCATCAAGTAATTAAGGCCCTGGCTCTCCCCTGGAAATTAAAGGAATGGCCCTTTGCTCTCCTCTCTCCCTCTTTCTCTCTGTCTTCCTCCTCCTGCTGGGCTGATTGCTGTCTGGCTTCTCTCCTCACCTGAGTATTTCAGTCTCACTCCCAGGCAGCCAACCCATAGTGCATTGTGCCGGTGATTACCCCACCGTGGGTAATTGCGGTGGCGGTTTCGCTCAATGTTATTTCCCCCTCACTCTCTACCCTGACAGAGGGGGAGGCCCCTCCCTCAAGAAAGCAGAGGGGTGCGTTGTGTGTGCTTTTAGCTTCTTGTGTGTCGCATCGGGAGGGGCCACGCTAATAATAATGAACGCACTGGATGTGTTCCTGTGTGTGTTTGTATTTCTTTATTTTTCACTTCCTTGAGCAGTCGTCATCTGTGTGTTTGTGTTTTGGAGCTCAGGTCATACACGCGGTCACTTCCATCTCCTGCGTCCTTGAAGAGAAAAGCGGGTCAGAGAAGTGCTTTTACCTCGCCTCACTCTTCCTCTTTGATGGGAGCGGGAGAGTCGTAAAGAGCCAGTCCACTTCACCACCGCCTCTCTCACCCATGAACCTGGCCATCTCAGACATACCGTGCTCCGTGGGAGAGATCCAGACATAACGGGCGCATTCATTTTTGCAGCCGCTGTAACAAGAAGCACCCAACAGCTAAAATGTGATATGTGTTGATTTAATATCGGCTGCTCTGTGGTTAGCTCTGTGTCCGTCTTGCCTATGCATCCTGGCTGGACCTGCCTGTAGCCCGGTGTGAGCCGGCTCCAGCCTCACAACCCTCAATGAGATTAGCGGGAATAGAGACTAGGGGGATAGCTGGATGAAAGTAGACAGTGAGACAAAATGAAAAGCAGCGAGCCCGGTCCACTCGCTGCATTTTCAGCTTCTCATCACTGAATTACTGGACGTTGATATTTGCAGAAATAAATAACAACCACATCTTACTTTTGAAGCTAAAGTTTACTGTTCAGTATATTTAAAATATGTAGCATCCAGCTGTTAACATTGCCTATTTTATATCAACTGTGAAATTGATTTGCTTACTTCCCTAATCATTTGATGAGCTGATACTGTTTAATAGTGGTAGTTAACTCATTTTGGAGACTAACATCACCAGTAGACATTTGGAACAACCCTTATCACTATGGAACCCCAAAGTGTTAAAAAATATTAAGAAATTAACATTAATACATACAATGAATTATTTAGATAAATAAATGAAATAATTGACTTCATTATGAAAATTAAACTTGTGTTTTTGTCAACATTCTCAGATTCAGATTCGCAGATCAGCTCGCTCTTGTTTGACTAACCTGACGCGCCAGATGGTTTGTTACACAGAACCATGTGAGAAGCCGTCATTGGAAACTGTTTGGCAAAACTTTAAAAAAAAATACTTGGCAGGTGATTGGATGAAGCATCTGTCAATACAACTCTTTAACAAAAACATATTTACAATTGAGAAAAGCCTAATGTGTTGGTTGCATCTATGCTAACCTCTTCAGAAGGAGCCGTTGTTGTTTAGAACTAACTGTCGCCGCTCCCTGTCGTCTCACGCGCACCTAAGCCCCGCCCCTAGCTGCCAGTAGCTGCTCGCGGGACACTGATTGGTCCGTATTTCTGTTGTTTGGAAACAGATCTTGTGTTCCCGCAATTCTCACGTGATCTCGTGTGAATCCAGATTTCCAGATCGTGACGTAAAAGTGTCAATAATGACACCCCCCTAAAGTTAACAGTATTTCACATGCTTTCTGTTGTAATGTTCTCTCTACTCGCAAGAGGATTTATTGGAGAAAAAACCCCTGCAATATTAAAGTTGTCTAGATGCAGGGTCATGGGATTTCTTCAGCTGGTTTCTGCTTTATCACTGTTTTGACAGTGTGGTCAGTGTAATGCCTCAGTGGGATTTAGAGGGTTGGGGTGGTTTAGTTCAGGGATATAGTGGATCAGGTCTTTTTTTATAAACTGAAACCCTTTTGAATTACTCACCTCTGTGCTGTCTGGGCATGGACAGGACTCCTAGGCACTCTGAGCAGACTGTCAGTTAAAATAACAAAAAATTGTCAAAATATGGGTACAATGGATCTGCTCTCTGCACAGCTGGACAAATGGAGACCACTCCCGTTGCATTAGGAGACAGGATTTGGGTCAAAAAGATCCCTTTAAGTAAAAACTGATATGTGCGCTGTTTCTTATCTCTTATCTTAGTCTGTTTGCAGTCCAGTCCAGTGGAGACATCGATTCCCACAGAACAGTTTCAGGAGGAATAGATGCAGCTGCCAGCTGGCTTTATAATCAGACCAATCCCATCTTCTGTTCTCTGGCTAATCAGACCAGCTAACGAACACACCGTCACCCAGTAAACACAAATGTTCCTTACTCGGGTTTCATCACTCCCTTTCTCTCACCTCAACATTTGCTTTCCCTAAAAAGCTGAATTTTGGATTTGACTCTCAGTATTCTTTGGGGGATGTAAATATTTTATTTACATGCATAAAGAGCTCGGGGTAGTTTGTGGATCTTCAATGCGCAGCAGAGGAATGGCGGGACATACATCAACCGTGCTCCCACCTCGGTCTGACATCCATCAAACACATGTAGCTGTACTCTGGCTCTGCTAGTTTCAGCAGCAGCACCCGGGCATTCAGAAATCAGAGTCGCTACTTCACCTCCACTGTGTGTGTGTGTGTGTGTGTGTGTGTGTGTGTGTGTGTGTGTGTGTGTGTGTGTGTGTGTGTGTGTGTCCAAGAGGCAATGAACAGGCACGGAAAAGAACACAGGATATGGAACAGAGAGAGGGAGAGAGCAATAGAGAGTGAGATTTCATCTCCTCTCTGCCTGTATACATATCTGTTAGAATGTAGGTCAGGCAGCCCCAGTCACTCTCAGAGCCTGGGAGAAAGAGATTGCTCTGTGTGTGTGTGTGTGTGTGTGTGTGTGTGTGCATGCATATACACCACATGAATAAAGCATGTGTCTCTCTTGTAATATGTGCTTATTTGTGTGTGCCCCTTATCCTCATGTGCCATATGTGTGCGTGCTTCTTTATGTGTTTTGTGTGCGTGTGTCTAAAATACCTGTCGTGTACAGTATAATATGTCATAGAAAAATGTCACAGTGGACATCACAGCCTGCGTGTGCCACAGCAGCCGGTCTTCCCAGGCTATTGTAAGTGTGTGCACCCTGGCTATGATACATATAGGAGCTCTGTAAAGGGCAGGCATGTTCCCCCTATCATCGGAAAAAAATGGCTTCCCACACCAGCACAACTGCAAAGTGTGAACACTTGTGAAAGTGAAAGCATCCAGAGCGCTTTGTCCCCACCAAAGCCTGAACACGCGGGAAGTGTTCCCTGTTAGTAGTGGTCGTCACTTTAAACCGATTATTCAGATGTTTCTTCATCGCCCCCATGTTGAAAGAAATATCTGCACCACTGCTGTCATGGTAACGTTAAACCATGTCTCATCTAACATTGTTATTCGTCCGTTTTATATTTTCTGTTTACTGTGATGGTCCCGTATGAGTGGGAAAATGGCTTTAACTAACAATACAGACTGCTCTACAGTTTGACTGTAAATGGTTTCAATTACTTCCCTTGAAAAAATACATTTTAATTGTCTTAACTGCATTTTACTCCAATGATGAAATCAATCAGTCAAGTAAAGATACTGATTCTCCAGTTCAAGTAAAAGGCTGCTGTGAAGTACAGTGATTTAATGAATCCTTGTGAATCTCACGTCCCGTATTTTGGCTCTATTCTCGTCTCGTTGGCTCTATTATCTGGTTACATTTGCTTGTTTTTAACATAAGATGATTAAATATACTATTGTAATATTAATCAGACACATTTTTGATATTTATTTGGGGTAATAAGAAAAAGGGGGAATAATCTTGAGAATAATCAATGAATTAGTAAAAAATAAAATCATTTTTTGTAACAAAGGGGAGAATGAGAATAGCTTGTGTGTTTTTGAAGAAGATGTGAGATTGTGTGTGTGTGTGTGTGTGTGTGTGTGTGTGTGTGTGTGTCTTTGTGCTCCCATTGCTGTTGAAGGCCCATTCTTCCCTGGCTGCGCTCTGTCTGTCGCTGTCCTTGGTGCTGAAACTATCAGACGAGCTCCTCAACTCTATGGCTGGAATACCGCACAGAAGCACTAAATTAAAGCGTTAAACACACCGCCACCGTTTTATTGTATCGTCTTCTGTTGTCTAGTTAGACTCTTGCTATTTGTCTATTCTTTTTCCTGATACACAGAGATGTATGGGGGGGGGGGCAGTGTTCTGATGAATACTCAGAGCTGTGATTTGTCATCAGCCTGCACATGAAGACCTTCATCAGAGGACAGACCCATCACTTACACTCTGATTATAAAGACCAGTTGGTCAGGAATGAGCGTGTGTGTGTGTGTGTGTGTGTGTGTGTGTGTGTGTGTGTGTGTGTGTGTGTGTGTGTGTGTGCATGTTATGTGGTGAAAGCAGATGGATTTATGTGACAAATTTGCAAGAAAACATTCAACCTTCCCTAATTGGATTTTTTTCTAAATGCGGTGAGAAATGAGTGTTCCTTTTTGCCACCAGAGACAGTCGTACTTTTATTTTTACTTACAGAGGGCTAACTACCTTTTCCCCAAGCACTTTGACTTTGTTTTACCGCCATTTCTTTTTCTGAATGACAATGTTTCAGGGGTACACCGGTGGCTGTAATCAAATAGAAATCCAGCTTTCGACGCCGATTTTCAAAGACATAAAAGACAGCAGGACCGTCGTCATAAAACAAAAAATATAGTTTTGAGTGGCCCATTGTTTGCTTACAGCTCGCTCACACTGTTTCCAGCTTGGCCACGCTTCAGAGTCACACTACAAAGGGAATGGACCAAAAAAAGGTGGAAAACAGAGGTGTGTGTGTGTGTGTGTGTGTGTGTGTGTGTGTGTGTGTGTGTGTGCGTGCGTGCGTGCGTGCGTGCGTGCGTGCGTGCGTGCGTGCGTGCGTGCGTGCGTGCGTGCGTGCGTGCGTGCGTGCGTGTGATGAAGGGTAAAAAAAAGAAAAGACCCCCTGATGGTTCAAAGTAAAGTCCGCTTATGCACGTAACAAGCGGCGCTCCTTTTTACATAACGAAACTACAGACACTCACTGTGAGCCTATGGCTGTTTGTCCTGAAGGACCAGCTATTGTTTTTGATTTAAGCTGCTTTGAAATAGGTGGGGAATAGCTGTGTGTGTGTGTGTGTGTGTGTGTGTGTGTGTGTGTGTGTGTGTGTGTGTGTGTTTGCGTGTACGTGCGTGCGTGCGTGTTATGGGCCGTCTGCTAGGCTCCCTATGGGGGCCTTCATTCTTTGTGACGGTCCCTATACACCATCAGCACCTCATCTGTTCACTCCCATACGTTCTCTCAATTAGCAGCAGCGGATGGAAAGAAACAAAGACAGGCAGAGTACACAGGCAGTGTTTGAGTGCATGTATTCATTCACACCTCCACCTCTTTTCCTTTCCCGTCTTTATTTATCTTATTTATTTATTTTTGACGGAGTAGGACGTCGACCCCTGTACTCACTCCACACATCTCCCACCACTCTCCCTCCCCCTTTTCTCTCCTCCTCTAACTCGGCAAAGGATGGAGAGCCGAGGAGAGAAATCATGGAGGCAGACACGGATCATTAGCTATATTTGTCCCCACTTCCTGCAGAAAATGATAGATCTAGCTAATTACCCCATGTTGCCAAGCCCATCGCACACGGCAAGCGGCCTTCGTTATGGCGGAAGTCAGCGTTGGCTTGGCGCGTGCCGATGCTACATGCCTACTCCTGAGCCCAGAGTCAAAGGAGAGGGGAGAAATCTCAGATCCTGCTGTGGCTGCATGCGAACGTGATTGTTCTGGAAAATGGTTTTAATGATGCACGCTTTCCCGTCTTCTTCTTCCCCTCTGTGTAGAAAATGAGTTTGGAGGAGACGTGGTGAGCCGTTCCTCTCCAGCTGAACGTCAATAGGTCACCGTGGAAGCAGAGGTCCGGACCAATAGAGCCGTCTCGACCCTAAACCCTTTCAGGTAGTGCAGCACATCCCGGTGTTCACAGCCTGTTCAGATGCGGTTGTTATTCTGATCGTGGTCACGAGCTCCTTCTGATGCACGCTGGTGTGAGAAATCTGAACTGAACTGAAGATTTTTTCAATAAATATATACAGCATCAACAGCAGACCAGTCAATTGACAAAATGGGTAAAGAGGAAGTTGTCAATCAAGCCTCTTTCCCACTGGACAAAAACCCACTAACACCCGCCTACATCTGGCCTTTGTCTTCAGTGGGAAAGGCTACGATCTGCTTTCAATCCCCGCTCGAATGACTCTGCTGCAGTCACAGCTATTTATTGGCTCCAGCTCCGAGATGGAAACATGACACACAGGTGGACACACTCATTCACCATCCCTTTTCTGGCATGACGCTATGTGATCCGCATTGAAGTGAATATTTAATAAATTAAATCAATGGGGATTTGGACAGTTATTATAATTTATTAATGTACAAAACCTATAATTATTAGAAACACCATAGAACTCATCAAGACAGTCTTGGTTAGTCTTTCCACTCTTCCAACAATTGCCAACTCTGGTTTGGTGGAAATAGACCCTTAATTCACGGAGTTAGTTGTGAACAGTGAGAGACGTTATATGCGCTCCATTGTCCTTTTCTGTCAAAGACTGGATTGTAAAACACGACACAAACCACAAAAAAATGTGGATTTTCCTATTTTGTCAAATTCTTTTCATGTTTTGAAAAAAAGAGAGAGACTGAATAAGCAACAGATATGAAAAAAAGTAACCACCGTAACGTTTCCGTAGTTTACTAACTAAAACAGAAAGGCATACTCGTCTGCTGGCTGTGGGAAAGAAGTCTATCTCCTCTTTTTAGCGTGTTTTCCTGCTTTTAGAAAACACTTATATGCGGGCTAATTAGGTGTAAAAAAGGGTAATACACTGTACAGGTTCGTCTGACAGGGATCTGAATTTAAAAATAAATGCAAAAACTAAATCTTCTGCTTTCAATCTGAAATTGCTGTAATGACAAGGGAACCCTTCTTCATAAAGGTCCTCAATCGTTTGAACCTCTTTTGTGTGCCAAGTTTCAAATCAACGATAGATCCTCCTTAGCCTGAAAGTTTCGTTGTTAATTATTGGCAGAGGCCCAGATGAAAAGTTTCCATGAACTGCATGTTCAGTAATATGAGATCAATTCTTTAATCTGTTGAGATCATATTATATTGACCCTTTTATTGAACTATTAGATTTTAGGTAAACCGTCTTGTAACATAAGCCAATACAAACCAGTTTTTGACACAACATCTTATTTCCTATAGCGGTTTAATTAGTTCTGCTCCCCTCTGTAGTAGCAATGCAGTTTTCAAAGATGGAGATGAAAGGCAATAAAGCCGAATAGAATCAAGATTTTACGAAGGAAAGGGTATCCGAACATGATCCACTCAGGCTGTATAGCAATCATTTAGGTAACAAACACACATCCTTCGGGTCCTCTCTGCGATCTGTGGACCAGCTGATAAATTGCGGTATCGTATTCCGATCACAGCTCCTCTCTCTCTCACCCATTTTAGAGCCCTGCACTGCTGCCGTCGCCCACCAAAGCCATGCTCCACACTAGTTAGGAATCACTCTCTGGATTTTCAGTCTCTCCTTCTGTCTCCATCACCCTCGCTCTCCTCCTCACTCCGACTGTCAGCGCCCACTCCGACGCTATCTCCACAGCCCTTCACACTAATTCAGATGCACTTAGCGTCGGTTCGGCACACGTGTTTACTGTCACGAGATGATGCATGGCGTAAATACCTATTCGCAGAGAAATTTGATAGTGCCAGCGCAGTTTTGCTGGCTCCCCACCGCTACACTGTACAGAATTCCAATGTGGGAGTGTGTGTGGGCCTGTGTCTGTGTGTGTGTGTGTGTGTGTGTGTGTGTGTGTGTGTGTGTGTGTTTGTGTGTGTGTTTGTGTCTGTGTATGTGTGCGCGTGCGTGGCGGAGGGTGGGTCGGGCGCCATATGCCTGAAACGCATTCTCCCAAAACTTCAAGGTGAAAACAAAGGGAAACTGATAACGATGTGAATTGTTGTGACAGATGTCTGAGCACCCCCCCCCACACACACACACACACACCCCTCCCACCATCAAAATGATAAACACACACACACACACACACACACACACACACACATAGAAACACACATAACGCTCGTCTCTGTGCATATTACAATAATCGCTGCATTTCTTATCATGTTTCAGTCCCAGTAATATCCCAATTCTTCTCTATCAAACAGCAAAGCCCCTCTTCTTATTCCTGTCTGATGGCATTTCCGTGTCCTAGTGATGAAGACTCCTAATAACGGGCACGGACACTTTAATTTCCAAGGAGGAGAATTTACATATTTGTTTTCATTTTGAGGAGGACTCTACAATCCATATTACCAACACAAACACTGTTGACATTTGGACGGCTGCTTTTTCCAATATGCATACGGAATAAAATGTCGAGCTGCGTTCCACTCTCCATCCACAGTACGCACGTGTTTTCAAAGGATGCCAGTCTTCTGTGTGAATTCACCTTGTGTTTGTAACCTCAGTGCATTTGAAATGGGATGCAGCCTTCGCTCCATGCAGCCGTTGCATCGCCAAACCTTGTGTGTTCTGAAAGAGAATAAAATCCTCACAATATACGCTGCTCAATACGCCACGTGGATTAAAATTCATGGATGCAAATTACAAAACACGGGGAGAACTTCTGTCATACGCATTTAGAGGCAATGAATGGTGAATAGGAATATGAAGTGCAGCAGGATTTTTACCTAATTACCCACCGGCTTGGTTTTTGAATATGCCAACTGAATCCCAGTGGAGGTCATGTGTGAAATGAAATGGTGAATTACAACACAAGTTAAGTACATCCACCTTGCTTTAGACAAACAATGGAAATGTGCCTTGTCTTTTTTGGTAGGATATACTAAATATTGCCAGGAATTATTATCAACTTTTTATTCAGGTAACAGATCGCAATTAAAAAATAAAAGTAAAAACTATTACAAATTAGAAAACACTCTATTAACGTTGTTTTGTGAAAAAGAATTTACCTCCAAATGAGAAAAAAAAAATCAGTGGAGATAATCCAGCGGGTTTTAAATGGATCCTTTATCTTATGAAATAACAGATTTTTCTCAACCCTGAAAAATTAAAAATCACCAAATATGGAGATAGATGGTTTTCTCTGACGGCAGCACTGCGAATGTTAAAGCACATTTAATTTGACGTGTCGTGTAGAAATAGGAGAACATGCTAAAATTCCTTAAATTTCAGCATGTTTAGGTTGGCTCGGAGTTTGCTTCGAGCCAACCTAAACTTCTGGCGCTTGGCTCGACGTGACTCCGTGGTTATTCATCCTGGCCCATAACGACATTGATCCAGGGCCTAATTGAGACACAGAGACGCAGAGAAGGAGCGGGCCTCCTCCTAATCCTCAATAAGCAGGCTAACCTTCATTACTGCCGTGACATTTTCCCATGGGGCGCTAAGAGGGAGAAACAGACAGACAGACTATGAGGGCTCTCCGACATATGGTGAGCCGCAGAGGCGCGCGTGCTTCCTGGGGCCAACGCTCACGAGGAGCCTTGAGGGAAAGACGTGGAGGCGACACGACTTTCATTGTTGTTTTCATTCTGCTGCTGGAGTCACTCAGAGTAGAAGACAGCGCTGATGCAGGCCTCGCTTGAAACCTGGACCCTCAGAGAGAGTGTGACGGTTTCAGATAGGCACTCTTAGTATGCTAGTGTGTGTCTGTGTGTTTCTTTTAACATCCTGCTAGCAGGTTAGGACTATTTCTATTTATTTTCAATATTCTATTCATTTCATTTGTGAAACAAACAGCTCACTCTCATATGTATATAACAAATTTGTATTAATATGTCTGACTGGAAATTAAAAACATCACACATTAGAAAAATTTGAAAAAATAAGAACAATTTAAATGCATTAGGAAACACAAAAATCAAAGCAAAAAAACAAAACCAATTAACACTAATGTTGACACCCACCCCCCAACCCCACGACCTTACAGAACCGAAACATGAAAGAGCCGGAGTGAGTTTCATTAAGAAACTTTTGATTGGAGTTTTGAAGGTATCCACTAAACATTTCCAAATGTGATCCCAGTCCAGTGGCACATTCTCCTGTCAGGTGTTTGAAGTCTTCGGTCCAGACCCGTTCCTTCTACAGAGGTTTACACGAGGATACAGAAAACAACAAGTACAGTCTTGATACTCAACCCTTTGTTTGTTCTTTTGTACTCAAGATAGAATGCAGGTGATGTGTTTCATTCCAAACCGTACGCTTGAAGCAATGGTTTTTGTTGTAGATATAGAAAACAATGAATCCCCAACAAATAGTTATTGCTAAACAGTGAGTGTGATACACATGCTGCTGCTGCTGCTGTGGGAGCAGGAAAAGAAGTGGGAGGAACTATAGCCTCCATGGCTGAACAGAGAAAGAGTAGAGCGCCACCTACAGATTCATTCATAAAATAAATTGAATAGAAATGACAGTACCACCCACATTGATTGGCAAGTGATCTCTGATTTCAGTACAGAAAAAGCATCAAGTACTAAAGCAGAGGGAAAAAAGTGATAAATGGAAACTTCTCAAAGCTTAGATGTAAATAAAGGGGACATTGAATTTATCATTCCGTTGACGTTTTATGTATTTTTGAATGTCTGACACAAGTGAGCTCTTGTGTAAAGAGTTGGCCACTGCATGAAGGAACAGACATTTGGGGCAGGGTGCTATCATGTCTGCACCCTGTTGTTTACACATTTTCTGTGAGAAAATCTATGTACGGAAACGGTTCCTGTCCCATTTTAAAGTGGCACATGTTGAATGGAAGCTCTCACTCCTGCTCGTACTGCGGGTTGTTCCAGAGGAGCTTTGATAAAACAGAGCATTGATCAGACCGATGAGAGATGCTCGGGGGGGGGGGTCTTTGCTCACATGACTACTTCAGGTAAAATCAAGGTTGCACACTCACAACACGTGTGCACACTCACAGTGCTCTGTGCTCAGTCTCTGTCTAGATGAGCTGGATTCATACGTCGTTGTTTCCCTTTTTTTCTTCCTTTTTGTTCTCAAAGAAGGGTTTCTCTTCCATCGCCATGGTAACCACAGTTACGTTTTATGTACGATATATACATATATATATATATATATATATCGTTTGGATCACCCTACAATACTCTAGGTCGTTCCCTCGCTGCTACGCATAAAGATTTACAAGGTATCCCTGCCTTTCATCATTTTATTTTTCTCCCGTTGAAACATTTATGGGCCTTCATAAAGAAACACACCATTAGGGCTGAGGGGCTCCACAGTACAGTAAGTGTGGTGTTAATAAATCATGTTTAATAAAAAGAGACATCCAAACAGGGCAACGGCCCCCGTCATAGTCCAAAGCCAGCAGGCATGAATATTTAGGGACATCTGGAAATAACAGAGCGACGTTCAGGCCCCTCAACAATTTATGATGTGTTGGTGTGGGGACGGACCTACCTTTAGTTCAGAGGGACGTACATGAGAGAGAGGTGGGAGGGTTAGGGTGATGCTTACTCTGCCATATGAAGAGCTTTAGAAAGGGCTGAACCCTGAGGAGGAGAACCATGCCGCTCAAGTTAGATGGTGTTACGCCTGCAGTACGTGTGTAAAGCGACTGATAGATGGTCACACATTCATGAATGAGAGCATGAACGGTTGGACAGATGGATGGAGAGAATGATAACATGACATGTTCAGAATTGATGTTTTGCAACATTTTAATATGGCAATTTATGAAAATGGATTAAATGATGTTGTGACACATTCTCACTCCCACCTCGTCAAAAAACGCAGCTGCCCCCTCGAGTCAGTTTTGGACGTGTCAGGACGGCATGTCTGCGCTCGCTCGTTAGGCGCATACAGTTTCTTTTCAAAATAAACTTAGGTACTTAGATTTAGTTGCACAGCAAAATGACTTGGTTTGGTTTAGGAAAAGATCATGGTTTATGTTAAAATAAGTATGTTTGTTACTTATAATAATCGTGCTCAGTACTTACCGCCCCTAGTCAAATTTGGAAGTAACGTAACAAAATGAAGGTCAAAACACAACGTTGACTTGGTTTCACATTGGACATGAACATTTAATCAGTTAACAAACTAATGAATCTGTCTTGGCCAAATATGACTCTTTGCATAATTTGTATCAGTTTGGAGATATTTCCTGCAAATACTGTGTGCAGTTTTCACATTATAAACAGCTATACACTAAATATTAGATTTCTTTGTATAAAAGCATGAATATAGCTTTAGCAGGCCATGTACCAGTAGGTCTCCTTTACTCAGGAATGATTTCAGATAACAGGACTCCAAATGTTCCTTTCTTTAAATGACAGCGAGTCAGTCCGTCATCTACAGTACAGCACATGAAGCGTTACATCCAAGTGTTCCAAACATCAGCTGTGAATTGCATGTTTGACAAGGAGAGGAAAAAATACTGGATTTGAAGCAACACAAATCCAAATTAAAGATAATTGTTCATTGCTGTCTGTCGTGTGTTTAACAGCTTGTTTGTGCTTTCTCTGCAGATGGAGGTGGATGCAGACGATAAGCGCCATCGAACACGCTCCAAAGGTATCTACACGGACACACACACACACACACACACACACACACACACACACACACACACACACACACACAGCGGCACTGCCATTCAGGGTGACCTTCACCCTCCCAACACAAACACACACATGCACAGACACAAGCACAAGCACATACTGTACACACACCACTGCACAAATCCCAGACTGTCACAGTTGAGTTGCCTCCTCTCACTGCTCTCTCTCTCTCTCTCTCTCTCTCTCTCTCTCTCTCTCTCTCTCTCTCTCTCTCTCTCTTTCTCTCCCTCTCCTCCCCTGTCTCTATTTTGATATATCTTGCAGAAACAGAATCACAAAGTCCACATTTTAGGAGCTCTGGTCAAAATGAAATGTCTGCCACAGTGGCATCTCATCCTGCTAAAGCGATACATCGTGCAAAGTAAAAACCGATTATGGAATTAAAAAACAACAAACATTCAGTTTTAGCTGATAAACCGGTGACACTTTTTCATATTTTATTACACTTTATAGCTCACAGCGGTGGCCAATGACATAATGTTTTCAGGTTGTCTGTCCGTACATGCGTCCACCTGTCCGGTCCATACTCGCAAATGCGATATCTCGGGAATGCCTTCAGCAAAATGTCCTCTTACACTCAAGGATGAACTGATTAGAATTAGGAGGTCAGTGGACTGGAGTCATTGGGACTTGAGTTGACTCGAGTCACTGTCTTGATAACTCGCAACTTGACTTGATAGAAGACAAAGTCTGCATTCATTTTGAAAAGAATATTTTTTGATCAAGACGAAATAATTTTTTTTAAAAATCTATAATAAAGTGTTTTTTTTGTTTGAATATCAATAATTGTAATACAAATTAAATGTAAACTGATTAGATAACTATGCCAATAATATCATCATTAGAATAATTGCTGGCAGGAGGGGGACTTAACTTAACTAAGACTTGACCTGACATAACCTGTGACTTGACTTGCCCATGAAAGTGACCTGGGACTTACTTGATACTAGGTCCAAATGACTCGAGACACACGTCAAAGCCCAAAACTTTAGCATGCCCTCACCAGCCGCGCACACAACCTGCATGAAGGAGTCCAGTGGTCTCCAGGGTGTTTCACAGTCAGTTTAGCACCGAATGCTAGAGGGAGAACACAAGCTTTCTTTTAGCGTTTGGAGACATTTGAAGGCATATTACGTGCGTGCACCTTAAACTCAAAGAAAAACAAGAAAATGTTCACCTGCCCTCATCTTACTCCCTACCAGCCCCCCCCCCCCCCCCCCCCCCCCTCTTCCCACTCTCACATGTTTAAAGCATCTAAAAAGAGGCCATTTTTGAATCAGAGGACCCTCTTGAGGCATATTTAATTCCATTTAACTCTAGCAAGTGTCTAACATCTTTGACTGAACAAAGAACAAGGTGGTGACCATTGTTCCTACATTGAGTGGATCAAGCGCTGTGCAGCGGAGGCTGTGACCACGAGGCCCCTCGTTTGATTGAGTTACCTGTGTGCTCTGCTTGTCGGGCCAAAGAGAGAACAAGCGTGTGAGCGCTGACATCTTCTTTAGGGCCGTTGGACTGTTGTTTTTGTCGAGAGCACTTTCACACGGACACATTTTTCGCAGCAGAAAAGCGATGTGATTTTTTTTTCTCTTTGGCTGATTTTCTGAGTTTCGAACAACTGCTTCAACCAATCACGTTGTGTGGAACGGACATATTCAAAACGTACACAGTAGTGTAGAATACAACACGGAGGCTCCTTAGACCGAACCAAAACGGCTAACTTTATTACTCCTTTCAGACCGGATCAACTCCTTCCGTTCGTACCTTTCACAATAAAAGCCCTAAACATATACACTGTGTAACTGTTTACCAGAGGGAACTCAAATTCACTCAGAGTGCTCTCTATCAGGGAACTCATAAAATATCTTAGAGCAGCTTTAAGCTTTACAACAGTAAGCTCAGACAGCCTGGCAGTTGGTCTTCTGCCTGTGAGTCTATTAAAACCTTTTTTTGAAAAAGTGTTGCAACTGTTGGAAATTGTCATCGCTGTCGGTATGAATAGTTTTGATGCGAAATATCCACAGGCGAGTATTTCACATTTTTGTGTCGTTTATTCTTCACGTCACATCAACAAGTGTCCACCAGTGGAAAAATTGCCTTTTGCTCACCAAAATATGAAAGCAGCACAAGAACACGTAACTTCTTGCACAGAACAAATGTGGAAACAAAACAAATAACACTGGAAAAGAACAAACGATGAACTATAAAACATGGTAGACTGGTAAATAGAAAATTCCAAATTGTATTAATTTACTTAATAGTAATTTAAAGAAAACAACTACATTTTTCCACTGCTAATTTGTAGACAGTTTAGTAACTGTAAGTTTTTTTTTTAATACTCAAATTACAAAATGAACATACTAATAATATCCTTTTTTCTTCTATAAAAACAGTGATCACTGGGTGCACAGTGCGTCATTCCTCTAATCACCTACCATTCCATACATACACCAAAGAACAAAGCAGTTCACTGAAAACTGTTCACATTTGAAACAAACTGCAAGTTGGATTCCTCATCTTTTAGAAGTACTAAATCATCAACGTAAGGCAAAGATATGTTCCAAAATGAAAATATGTATAGTTTGTTCCATAAATACAAGACAACTCCTACATTTTACTGAGCTTGAAGTGTTTCACTGAACAAATTGATGTTATGGTAAACCTACACAGATCACAAGTCACAGTGATCAACTATTGAGCAGGTTCCTTTTCATGTGTTCTACAAAGAGCTTGTGGATTAAGCATGCACAAGTCAGTTTCATGATGTCTCTCTCTCCCTCCCTCTCTCTTAGTGCCTGTGGATCCAGCATTAACAGAGCTTTTCAGGTCAGTGGGATTGAATACAGTGAACTGCACTGACACACACACACACACACACACACACACACACACACACACACACACACACACACACACAAAGTGGCCAGCTGTTGTCTTAGCTGTGAGGTAGAGACAGTGAAACCGTTCCTTCCAGCTGCCCTGGCGTCACTGCAGTGAGCTCTGATGCCGCTTCGTTCTCTCTCTGTTGCTTTTCCTCTACGGTTCTGTTTCCTCAGCCTCAGAGAGAGAGACTTGTGGATAGTTCTCTTTCTCTCCCACAGTCCTCACTCCGTCTCCCTCCCGTTATTTGGACACCTTCAACGTCACAAAAGATGTTAATGGCAAAACAGAAACAAAACGCACCCAATTCTGTCTTCCCACTCGTTGTTACAATTCCCCCGTATGAAATATTAAATAAGAGGGGTTTCTCATCGTTTAGTGGTCCAACTAGACAAGCTAAATAATTCACAATCATTTTTGTCTTATGTGTTTGATGATATTTAGCATGATGGACCATTATCAATTCATTACCCATGCAGCACAACTCTTTCTCTGTTTCTACGCCTACAGCCTTTAAGTTCTTGTTGGGTGAGTTGAGTGGGTGGAAGGTAGAACAGCTTTATTTCAAAGTTGAACATTTTCTTTGTCACTGGAAAAGTTTTCTTCATATGTTTTTCTACGGAATCATATTGTGATGAAATCATATATTGAGATATCATGATACACAATTACGTTGTCTAAATTGATGATAACAAGCCCACTCAAATGTCTCAGACAATCTGAAATGACGGATTATTGTCTTAATCTGATAACTCTGACTTTGTGCTGTAAATATGAATGACTGTTTTTAACTTTAATTTCACTTGAACAAAATGTTCATCATGAGAAATTACGCAGTACTTTTTATTGATTCACACAGGAGTATACAAAACAGGCTTTGCCATGTGGTTATTTCATATGGACTGTGTTTTTATTGAAATACCAGAAAGCATGCTATATATGGTGATATATATCGTTATCGAGATATGAAAGGACGTAAATGTGGACAGAAGATTTTGGACCTAAAGAGGATAAGCTTAATTGGACTTTTTATTTTGTCACGGGATTTTAAAAAAAAAAGTTTGTCTCGATACTCAACTATATCCATTACATTACATTACATTACATTACAGTCATTTAGCATATCCCTGGTATTGGTGTTATTTTGCAGCATCACACGTTACCTACAATTACAAGAAATGCGTTATTAACAGCCTCTGCCCAGTCACATTGCAGTCTAGCCACCTCACACTAAACTCCTGCAAGTCTCAATGGTGGGAAGCTCCAGTGTTGTGATGCCTCGATATATATGTGGGTCCAGATAGAACACTCCAGTTAGGCTTTAAGAGTGCAATGATGTATGTATGTGAGTATGTATGGAGCTGGTGTATACAGGCCAGCTGCCTGCACTGCTTAAAGCTAGAGCTGGGCCATACGGAGAAAATCAAATATCATGATATTTTTGACCAAATTGATTACAATGTTGGATGGTTGACTATTAATGCTTTCACACAATATTTACAGAGATTTTTGATAAATAATCATCAGTAATGAGGATTAAATAACTAAGTGGGTAAAGGCAAATAATAGAACAGATAGAAAAGTCTGGTAAGATCAAAAATCACATCGCTTTACTGTAACGCAGCCTTTAAAACCCGAAAGAGACAACGCTTATCAGGATATCTCGTCTCATATCAGGATATTGATATAATATCTATTCATTGCCCAGCCTGACCTAAAGCTAAATTTTGTCACACAATATAGTTTTTAACACTGTTTAAGGTTGGGGTGCCTCCATTTAGCTTGTAAAATATAAAAGCTGAGTATCCTGGAGCAGACTTTGTCAGTGTCACACTCAGAGTGGGAGGCTGTGACTATTTCCTGGAAGCAATCCTTTGCACAATGGTGGTTTGACTGAGGGGCTTCTCGAGGGGGTCGAACGATTTCAACAAAAATAGCCTTGTTGCCATCCAAATGCACTGGCAGCCACTCCTAGGCAATGGCCCTAATGGAGCCCTCACACTGGCGTTGTAGCAGCTTATTGACTTATGTTCCACACAGTGCTACACAGTCTCTTGGGAGGATGAGGAGTGTAGCCCAAAGGATCTAACTGGAGTTCATTAATGTTAGCCACTCAGCCTGCCCGTCCAGTTGCAGTTCTGACTGTTAAGTTAGCCATGCATGCAGAGGCTGGACTGGATTTTTACACATATTTGTATTTATTTTATCTTCACTATTATTTGCTTTTTGTAAAGTATAACCTGGATACAGCGGTGGCTATTTCAGTGTCCTCCACTTGTCTTTGCAAGTTGTTCCCACCCCAGTAATGTGTGAATTTCATTTTGTCCTTGGCTGTGTGGTAGGGGCGGTTGCAGCTAAGATAAGGGTTCCTGCCTACCTATATATCAATAAAATATTATTCCACCTGGAAGATTACTGTGTTGCCTTTAGCTGATATTCATAGATTGTACAAGGTGTACTCTCCCTCCTCTCTCTCCTCAATCCTTCATCCCCCTCCACTGTGTCTCCTTCCCCTCTTTTCCCCATTTTCTATCGTTCTCACCTCCCGCTCTCACTTCTCTCTGTCTGCCCCCCCCCACACACACACACACACACACACACACACACACACACACACACACACTCTGCTGCCGCCTGCAGATAGTAATTAATCAGGGGATCGATGTGAAGCCTATCTCCAGGCTGAGGCGTCTATAATGTCGATAATGCTGCTCGATGGCCTCTCTCCCCGGAGAGCTGATAGTCTTCAGGACGAACACGCTTGACTTTGCATGCAGCCGCCTGGTCCCCGTCAGATAGGCTGCCGCTGTTATGCCGGTGCAGGGGATCGCACGAGTGTTTTAATGCACACGACCTACTTGTGTGCAGCCATGCAACACACAGCAAGCACACGCAGGAATGGATGGAGAACTATGTGCGATGACAGGAGTCATGTGAATGATAGCGAAGTACTGAGACTGCGACTGAGGGAAAGCAAACTAACTGTGTTAGGTTTTTAGATTCTCCGTTCAGAGATCAGGTTAAAGACAGGTTTGTGATTGTGGTTTGACCAAACATAGACATTGAACAACACCATTCTTCATACATGCTAACTGGATTAGCTTGATGTAGTTTTTTGAAGATTAGACGTGAGAGTGGATTTAACCAGTTCTTCCAGTCTGGCTCACAGTGTATGTGAAGCTGTTGGCAGAGCTTGCTGCTATCTGTTACAAGCTGAAACTTGCAATTTGACTTAGGCTGGATACTGACCCATGAACGGACACACTTTGTGGATACGAATAAACTGTTTTCTTTCCGTAGATGCGCCAACAAAACAGCGTTGATATGGTTATGGTGAGAGTATACATCATTTATCAGTCACTATCACAACTCTTCTTAAAGCCAGTATCTGTCGCTGAAGTTGGTAACACAATAGTGACAGAGCCTGCATGTCACCATTGGCCCACTAATGAAAGTATTGCAATATTTATATACTTGCAGTATTACGAACCGGATGTCTATATTGACATGTACAGTATTACAGTTTTTCTCCTTTGAATACACACAAATTAATGGAACATAACTGCACACAACTCTGATAAATAGCATGTTAGTGTGGAATTTCGGATGCAGCCCAAGACTCCAGTCTGTTAAACTCAAAGCACAATTACTTTGTCTTCAGTCGGATAGAAACTCTAAATCGATCAGGACTGAAATCTTGAGGACTGCCACTTTAATAAAAAGTAATCAATAGTGGTATCGGCCTCAAAAAGCCAGTATCGGTTGCGCTCTTGTGTACATGTCGTATTCACATTTATTTGATATGAGTCCCTCTCATGAACAATATATAATTGCCTTACAGGACGTAGCGGTTCTGGGCGTATGCTCTTTCAGAGCAGGCCGATTGGCTCCCGGTGTCGTTGCTTGCAGCGTGACGTGCCCGTTCAGAGCGCGTGCTGGTGTGCAAGTGCTTCTTGGATTGTTGTCACTCGTTGACTCCAGGGATGTGAAGAAGAGCTCGGTTGTAAAGTTAGAATATCCAGCATTCAACAGCTAAAGTGAACTGCAGTCAATGAGCCGCGGCCTGTAAAGACCCACTGCAGACGACATGCTCGACTCCACAGAGCCCTGCATAGCCCCCCTGCTGCACACAACGCTTTTATTCAAAGTTTATCGATATTGAACGTGTCCCGTTTCTAAATTGCAGCGGCTTCGTCGCTGCACATCCTTGGGTCCCCAGCAACACACCCACCAAGTGGGAAGTGGATCCCGAGATTCTTTTCTTTCTAGCTAGATTGGTGCACATAGTACGGGGGTACAGGACAACAAAACTCAGTGAGAGGGGCAGGTCGGATGACATGAGGGCAGAAGCAGTTTAGAGAGGGCGTCCGTGCGTCATTACAGCCGCCCTGTGTCTGCACGATGAAAGCAGCCACAGCAGCAGCAGATATTAAAGACATGGAAGGTAAAGGCATCCCTCGCAATTCAAAGCGCCAATTACATGGTTGAATTTCTTTTATGAAAAAATAAATAAAGATAGCTTCAACAGGGACCCCGTCTCAATAGAGCTCATCATGGTTTTCATACGCAAAGATGGGGTGGGGGAGGGGCTGTGCTAGACTGAGAGCTCACAGCATAAACATTCTCCTCCACATCTCGTTTGTCATTTGCATATTTACAGTCTGCCATGCTAATCGTGTTTATTGGGGAGCATAAGCACTGCGCATGAGCTCAATAGGGGAGGATAGCTTTGTGCCAGAGACTGCATGGTAGAGGCACTGGGATACAAATGGCCCCCAACCCCGCCCCCCATTCCTGGAAATAGATGGCTCCTCCTGCAGTAATCCAATTTCAAAAGACAAAAAGAGCCGTCTTACGTAACTGGGACAGAACAGGATTTTGCTAATTATGGTGTTAATGCACAGTGAAGAAATCCCCTGATTTTGAACAAAGGCCACGATTTGTGAAGATATTTTTGTGTTGTTGAACGTTGTGTAGTTGTCTAGTTGAGCAAGTGCACTTCTTACAGTATCGCATCATCAAAGAGCACTGAATCTATCATTATGCAAGCTGATGGATGTCTGGCTTGCGGGAATGAGGTAACTGTTCACTTGACCGCATGTATAAATAAATGTAGAAATAAAATGTAAAAGCTATCAATATGTAAAGGTGTTCGAGGACGATGTCTCAGTGCCTGAGGCTGGCTTCGTAAAGGTAAACTATTCACTCCGGTATTTGCATTAATCAAAAATGTCCAAGGAAACCAAATCCAGATTTTCACGATTTCACCTTGAGCACGCAGCGTTCATTGTCAGCCCTGGTGTGCTTTTGCACTGAAGTGTTGAGAACAGTTAAGTAAGGTGGATGACTGCTAAAGCCCCTCATTTTTCCCCTGTCAGATTCCTGCTTTCACACAAAAGACATAAGGTTGTCCTCTTGTCGCCGAACGGCCGAACGAGGGAGGCGTACAGTCCCGGCCCCGGCTTTAATTGCCGGTGTCAGAGCTGAAACATGGCCGAACAGGAAATGATCGAGTTAATGAAACGTTTTAATTATTCAACATAATTGTGGAATGTGACGAGCGTGTCGGTGAATCCTTGGTTCACACAAGGTGTCTCTCCCAAACGCACACACACATTCATACACTGTCTCTCTCTCTCCCCTCTTCTCATTCTCTTTGTCTCAGCCACATTGAACACTTGCTCTCCCATGGTGCTCTCCCTCATCCTTATTACTCACCATTCTCCTCAGTGATAGAATGAGTGAGATCGGTCTGTGTTATAATTACTTGCCCTTGCCCTTGTCTCCCCCTCACCCCACCCGCCGAGCCTGTATGCCCACTGGCCTGAGCCCCTGCAGCCATTCTGCACAACGCTGTGGGGCCTGGCATATCGATCTGAGAGCTGGACAGTACAAGAATGAAAGGAAAGCGTCTTTTCGCTCATTTTCTATCGCCGTCTCTCTGTCTAATACTACACACACACACACACACACACACACACACACACACACACACACACACATTTACCAACCATGCACGGCAGATAATTAAAGACACCTAAAACAAACATGAGGATATCAGTTCATGGGCACGCCTGAGACTCCTTCCTATCTCACTCCTCTCTTCCTTCCTCCTGTTTCTTCGTCTCGCCGTTCCTCTTCTGCTTCTCCTTCCTGCCTCTTTTCAGTTCCCCTTTCCCCACTAACACACTGTCACCCTTCCTTGCTCCTTCTCTTCCCTCCTTCCTTCCTACCATCCTCTTTCTCTCCACCCCTCCCATCTCTCTCGGCTGTCTCTGGCAGAGCTAATTCCCTCTTCAGATGGTGCAGCTCTCATTTGCATACTTATCAAAGTGTTTGGACTATCCGACAGAAGCTGTAGGAAGGTGGGGTCATTAATATGTTAATTACCCCCCCCTCCTTTTTTTCTCCCCACTTGCCTTTAGACGACGGCACACCATCCATATCCTCCACCTCTCTCCGCTTCACACGCAGTCTTTGAATGTTTGAATACCCTCAGAGGCCCTGCAAATGCCATAAGACTCGGTAGACACACACATGGGGGTTAGGGTGGGTTTCTATACTGGGAGTGTATTTGCATGTGTGTGTGTGTGTGTGTGTGTGTGTGTGTGTGTGTGTGTGTGTGTGTGTGTGTGTGTGTGTGTGTGTGTGTGTGTGTGTGTGTGTGCGCACACACACTCTGTAAGCTACTATCAATTACACGTCTACTGTCGCGGATTAGCAGCATTTGTAGATATGTTCATTGGACATTTCAGAGCCATAATATGATCTGGTTGCTCAATTGACCGTCCGTTAAACCCCTCCCCTGATCTGTGACGGTCCAATCACAGCCTTAGCGGCTGTAACCGAACACAACAGGCCTGTGAAGCTTTGGATGTCTCTACATGCTGAAGCGTATTAAGAGGGACAATGTTTAAGGAATAGATTAAAAACTGTGTTTATCTACTCTACTACAAGCTCCAATTATTAGCATGCTCAGCTAACTAGCATCCTAGCTTAGTAATTATGTGTTACTTACAAAGCACATATGTAGCCATCAGATGCTTATTCAAGACCCCTTTCACAAGATTCTCATTTTAAAGGTGCCATCTATGAGATTGGGAGCATTTCTATTGCCTCTCAACGGTTCTCAACATGTCGCCGGTTGATGCTGTTAATTAATACTCTGAATCCTGTATATCCACCGGAGATGTCATGGAGCTAATGTTAGCGTAATCAGCTGATCAAATCTGCCACCTTGAGCCGTGCAAGAATGAAAAGCTTTACAACCAACAGTAACTAAGGGGGGGCGGGGCTTAGCAAACTGTCTATTGCTAGCTCTAACCCACCTCTGAGTTGAACCTTATCTGAAGCCATATTTCCATGAGACGGGTCCACTAATCTATGTACTGCACTAGTTATAGATTAAGTCTAATCCTGGCCTTCAGCAAAGCCCAGCTAATGAACAATCTCCCCACCTAAAGTCCAGGGCTACAGTAGACTTAATCTGCATTCTGTACAGGATACGGCTCCCATGTCAGCTGAAGTAACACGATAACTATAGCTGTCCTACAGAAAGGTTGCAGGGTCAGTAGTGAAGTCACTCAGCTGAAGGAGTGGGACATGTTGTTGACGTAGCTGCTCACAGTCAAAGGATAAACCAATCTGGCCTGAGCGCCCCCACCGGTGGGGGCGACGCATGCATTCAAAAATGAATCTACTCATAACGTGCACTCATCAGTAACGAATATAATGATGCCGTATACCTGCTCAAACTGCAGCTCCTGCACTACAAAGTCATCTCAGCTGTTTGTACACACTCCAAACACAACATATGACAAAGCTACGTATAATACCAAGTAACACAATTGATATAGCGCCCCCTAGGCAGTCCCACTCGCCACATTTATGCCAATAACGTTTTGAAAAATTAATTCAATGCTAACACCCGTTAGCTCAGGAGATCGCTAGCGACCAGACGGTCGCAGCCATTTTTCACATTCCGCTACGACACAGCCTCGCAGTTTTACTTACAAAACAAAGCCATCATCACAATCCGCTTAATCGATCACATCATAAACCAGGTCCTTACTTTGAGATGTTCTGCAGCAAAAAAAAAAATTAATCCGTTCATGTTTACTATCTATCTGCGCAGCTCATCTGTCTCTGTTTGAATTCAAAGCTGGCGCTGCCCTCGTGTGCCTCGTGTGCCTCGTGTGCCTGCTAGCGGAAGGGGCAGGGTTATACGTCTCAGCAAATCGGATTAGAGAAATTTGACACTTGGGTAGTTTTTATTTTCTGATTGGCTAACGGATTCTGTCATTCAAAGTCACGTTAGGTTGTTTCAACAGAGCAGGCTGTGACGCGTCTATGGAACGTTCATTGGGTCAAATCGGCCCTTCTCACGGGCTGAAAGGCCCTGGAGGATAAAAAAAAACTGGAATTCAGACGATAAAATCCCATGGATGGCAAACATTAACAGTCTCAGAGAGGATCCAGGCTCTCAAAATGATGCCAAACTGCTGCATATGGATAGATTGAACACTATTAGTGATAAAAGAAGTGAAATATATAATTATATAGTATATAAAATTACAATGAAACAGCTGGAACAAAATTACATTTTAGTTGACCTCGTTTGACCTCTCCGATCTGATCTGGGAGAGCTGGAAAGGTTGTAGCTACATGATTTCTAATAAAGAAATATCCTGAAATTGCTTTTTTTTCCATTCGAAAATTAGAATTTTCAATTTGTGCTTTGTGCCATCTTAATCTACTCTTAACCAGTAACATATATACTGATATTTACACATATCAACACATCTCACACGTGTTAGGGTTATTTTACTACCAAAAGTATTAAAATAGCCCTTACAGTTGCAACGCTACACTCATTATCGTATGGGTATGCTATTTTCGAGCTGAGGGCCTAAAAATCGGTCTAGGGTCCAAAAGGTTTTAATTGGTCATTTATGTGTTGGCTTGGTTGGCAGTGCATTGCAGATGAGTCAATGTTGATACAGGTGACTGTCTCAGGTGCCTACAACAAGCAGCAGTGGCTGACATTAATTAAAAATGGCATGGGAAGTTGTAAGACATTGCATCTTGGGAATTGATGCCCTTGATCACGCTTGTTTTGTGGTTTGAATCTGCTGTATGGGAATGCCCAAATCCACAGAATGTATTCAGTAATATGCCGTTAAACACAGGTACGTGCTTCCTGGAATGAAAAGGGAAACATGAAAATAAATCAACATTTTTTTCTGTGGAACAGAAACGTAACTAGGGACTCGAGTGTTTTCTAAAGTAGGTTTCAATAATTTAACCAGAGGAGTGAAGGCAGGGGAACTGTTACAACCTTCCTGCTCACCAGTTTTGATTTCAGCTTTTCAAGGGTTTTAACAAAAAGGAGTTGTAACAGGTACCTTGCTGAACATGTTAATGTTGAGTAGACATTCTGTTTATAAGATCATTTAAAATGTATTTGATAGTGGAGAGAGCCATGTGGTATGCCAACGGGTTGCCCGTTAAGGAGACTTTTCTTCAGTCTCTTGCTTTCACCTCTGCTGTCCTCGCTCTTCTGTATGTCGCTCTGCCTCTGCCAGCGCGCCAAGTGGTGGCTGTCTACATTAGTATTATGTGTGGTGGATAGAATGAATGCAGAAGGGACCACAGTATATTACCACCGAGCCATTCACCGTAAATAGGAGATAAACAGTGTGAACTTTGTTTTGTTCCCTCCTATTTTTGAATGTCTTTTCTTTTTCTGTCCTCCAGAGGAAAGACAGGACAGCAGAGTTATTGCCGGTTATGGAGTGAAACAGAGTAGAGACGGGTTTGATAACCATGGAAAAGGATGGAGGCGTGTTTGTACAATTGTATGAAAAAAGAATATACAATTGGAAAGTGGGTGGAGGACCGAGGACAGAAGTAAAGGAAAGTTAAAGAGATTAGACAAGACGAAAGGTGAAATGAGGGGAGCCCTCACCCTGTCCTTAGCAACAATAAAAGCTTCACAAATCCACCTGGCCTTACCTCAAAATACATATTTTTCTCGGTGCCAAAGCGAGAGGGCGTTCAATCCAACCCACGCAGGGGCAGACTTAACAATTACTCTCACTTTGAACGCAATCTCCCTGGCTGGGGGAAATGATTGACAGATTGTATCCACGGTGTCAGGGGGGGCAGCCACGCCCCTCCTGACTAAGGCAGAAATTAGAGAACAGTAGGAGCTAAATTACACCTTAGCGGAGACCTCTGGCAGGAGGACAGGGAGGGAAGCATGATGAATGAGAAAAGGATCGGAACAGAAAGGTAGAGGGCTGAGTCGCGTGGGAGCACGAAGACGATTGGAGGAATGGCTCGGAAATACATTTGTAGCCACACGCGAGCGCAAGCACACACACACACACACACACACACACAGAGATGCCGGTAGACACAGAAGCGTGCACAGCGAGGTAATGGGTCTGCAGTACTATTGGAGTGCAGAGGGAGAGACACTTAAATGCCATCTCTACAGTCGGGATGCTATGTACTCCCTCACACACACACACACACACACACACACACACACACACACACACACACACACATACACACACACACACACACACACACACACACACACACACACACACAGCCATCTCTGCTCTCTCTACTATGTCATGCTCTCAAAGCACTCAGACGGATACGAGAGCAGCAAGCAACCAGCAGAGTGGCACAATGAGTCTCAGGGTATCTCTAGTGGGAGAGCTCATTGGTTTGAACACATTGTGAGGCGAAAAATATCTACCATGGTCACGATAGAAACGGTTCTCTTATCAGTCCATATTTGGTCTGGTGAAACGCTATATTTTTGTGACTGTCAACAAATGCATTTAATAAAGACCAAAACCAACAAAAAAAGTTATATTTGTTTGACGCATTCATCCATCCATCCCGATCTCCTCTGTAAGCTTTTTTTGATATTATATTTGACAGATAGAGGTGCAACGGATCATAAAACTTGTTTTGGATCAGATCACGGATCAGAGTCACAGATCGGATCAAATTTTGGATCAGCACAAAAGTAAAAAAAAGGGAGCAAATATAACTTTTAGAGATCCCTGATCACATTTTTTTTTTTTTTTTTTGCCGTTGATACTAATTGCTCATCATTGATTATCCATATTGTTGTTTGATTACAGCAGCTGGTCTACAAGGCTCCAGACAAAAAAAATGTTCCACCATCCCAAAAATCATTTCAACCGATCTGAAGTCTGTAAACCATTAACAATTCTAAATGTTATCCTTTTACGTTACTGATCTTTCTTCCTTATTTTTCCCTCGTAAAAATAATAAGGAAATAAAAGATTGTATTTTTATTGATTAAAACAAATCTTGTCATCAGTAGTTTTTATGATGTAATCTCTTTAGAGCTATCTATTTATGTTGCTGTGAAAACATCTACTTCACAAAACTGGATTTATTCAAGTTTCTCACCAACACTACATTTTATGAGATTACATGATAATGTTATAATTTACCTTTACCCAATACTAATTTTTACTGAACAGAGCCTGAATGCATCATAATGTAACCAAACGGAAACACGTTTTGTCTTTTTACAACGTAACATTATCAGAGATCGATGACTAAAAAAGCATTAAAGTAGATTTGACTGAATATTGAAGGATAACGATCGTCAGTATAACTTTGTTTCACACTTCAGTGGTTAACGTTAAACTGTGTCATTAATCCACGGTTCACGTGCGTACTGAACCGCGTGGGGGCATCAGGATGGATCATGGATCCACCGTGTTCCGTTACACCACTATTGACAGACATAATCTGACATGGATTACGTCATTTTCTGGCACGCATGCCTCGCGCCGGTTTTACTACGGCGAGTATAAATATGCTTGACACAGACTTTGTAGCTCTTTATGCTCCGTACCTGACTTCCTTAGCGGCTGCCCTGCACGTCCTGGCTCACGATTACGTGGATTATATATGAATTATAGTGCATCACTTTTCATAGGTATAAGTACAAACAGTGAACGAGAACAGCCTGAACAAATGAACTGATCCCACGTATTAAGTATCCTGTGTATCCAAACAACGTATGCTCAACACAATGATTTATATGATATCTAACAAAAAGTGACTCCTCATCCAACAAATGTCCAGGAACACGTGTCAATTTCCACTCATTACGTGCAAACAGTCAAAATATAATAAACTTCCGTCCTCACAGGAAACAACTTGATTTGGTTTAGGCAACAAAACCATTTGGTTCGGATTAGACAACAAATTGTCATTACTTGCATTGGTTAAGTACAGAAGTTATGTGAGAAATATATCTACATTGCCTTCTGGTTTCACACGGGGCACGCCGGTCTTCTGGGTGAAAGACCTCCTCATCCACCCTGAGCCCTCCCTACGCAGAGTTTGTCGCTCATGGTTCATGATTATGTGGATTACATATATTGATTGATTTTGTGAGATGAATTGCAGTGCATTTCTTTTAACAGCTATAACTAAGAAAACTGTATGGAAACAGCCTGAACAACGACCTGATCCCACTTGTTAACTTTACGTGTGTCCAAACCCACATCTTCTTCCTAACACACCAACGAGCCACACTGTTGCACCGGGTGATATGCTTTTTCATTAAACACAAACTTTGTGTTTTATTTTCAATCCCACAACGTCGCGCTGCAGGAAAAACGCACTAAACTAGAGCACTAAATGTGGATTAATCCATATCTGGAAATGGTCCCTATTTACTCTGGTTTGAGTCACTTTTTTTTTTTTTTTAAATGAAACCATACATTTGTGATCTGTTTTACTTCTTCTGCAGGAGCAAATGGGCAGGGTGGGAAAGTCTTAAAATATTAAGAGACACATTTTTAAATGAGAGAAAAACACTAGAGCTATCCTTTAAACTGTGTAATATAGTACAGCAGAGTGAACTAAAGCAGGCTCATAAGCATCACTGACATGTTGTCACTTCCCTGGCAGCTCTCGTCCAACTTATTTAGAGAAAAACGATATCGAGAATGCAGTAGATTGCTTTGTAGCGCAGGGCGTTACTGCCTGATGGTGCCAAACCACTTGCGGCTGCTGTCTGATGGTCCACTAAGTGTTTTCCGCTAAGACACATGGTGTACTGTAGGTTTACCTCTATCTGGGTAGAGTGCTGCCAGCCTGGCTTCAAGGGGCCTCGACTGGAGCAGGGCCTCCAGAAGAGGCTCTTCACCTGGAGATAGAGAGAGAGAGAGAGAGAGAGAGAGAGAGAGAGAGAGAGAGAGAGAGAGCGAGAGAGAGAGAGAGAGAGAGAGAGAGAGGGGAAGGAGAGGCGAAGGGCAGCACTCCGACACACACATTCACACGTACATTCACACCTACATAGGCTCTCTCAATGCCAATCGACACAAACGTAGACATGCAAGTCACACACACACGTGTGCGAAGCCCTCACACACACACAACCTACTTCACATGTAGAGCAGCGTTCCCAGCTGAGTGCCTCTCTTCAACCTGGCAATTTCAGATCCAGCTAAAGTACACAGGGCGCCATGCTGATTCCACATGGGGGGTGGGGGGGGGCAGAATGGCCTCACTACAGCCCTTGTTACTGATCCGGCAAAATCCAACTCATCTATTTCAATAGCTCTGTACATGCACACTAGTGTGTGCATGTACAGAGGGAGCTAGATTGCAAAAGACCCCAGAAGTTTCTTTTTTTTTTTTTTTTTTATCTTGCTGCAGCAGTGGATTGTTGCTGTAAATACAGTTGTATCTAATGCAGGACATTTTTAGGGTGGACGTACTCCCAGTGAGCAATAAAAAAACCACACATTCACACAGAGAAACATTATGTAGCCGTTCGTACACACAGCTCCATCTGACAGTGATGTTTTGGGTGACATTTAGTTTCTAGGTTGCACAAGATGCTCCTATAAATGAATCATGAGTAAATCTGTGAGGTGTGAATAATAGATAGGAGGAGAGGTAAAAAAACAAAAAAACAAAAAAAAACAAAGGAGCGCTGTTATTATTTGTTAATAAGACACTCTGGAGCATCACTAACTAGATCTCATTACCACAATACACGCAGGCATGCATACGCACTCACAGCCACACACACACACACACACACACACACACACACACCTCCAACCACCCACACGCTTGACACACACCTTGTACACACACACACACACACACACACACACACACACACACACACACACACACGCCCCCACATGCCAAACACATGCAGAAGTCTCTCATCCTACATGACTATTTTTACCTGTGAAGCCTGTCGTTGCCTAGCACTCTGTAATTACATCCCACACTCCACCAACGAATGATTAGACGCAATGATGGATGGGTTAACGCCGTCACCTCGGGACGCCTCTGCGCAAAAACTAATTACGTGACCCGTACATGTGTCATATGCCCGACACATGCGATAGCCCTCTCAGCCCGCTGCCATAACGCTGGGACAAGTGCGATAAAGGTGCACGACGTGTTCTCCTGTTAATCAACAGATAAGAGATGATGAAGCGACTCCGCCGTTGATTGATGGATCTTTGGAGCTCAGCGGCGTCTTACATATACACTGCCAGAACGGCATTTAGTGGCGTTTGGTTTTGAGTTTGCCTCACCAAACATGTCACTTAAGTTTAGTAATTTCTCTCTTGGAAAAAATACATGCGCAACCTTTTTTTCTAAGCAATAAAAATAATTTCCTTTACATCATTTTAGTTTGCTTAGCACGGACCTACAATCAATGCGCCGATTTCGGCGTCATCCTCCACAAAATCACTGTCAAAAATACTTTTTATTTATTAAGATGCACTTTCATTTTTTGAGCTGTTTTTCTTTGCACACGCTGGGAAAGATGGTACTATGGATTTTTCTGTCATGCATGGCAAGAAAGTTTCAGACTCTGTCTCTGCACAGGCAAATGTTGGTGTTATTTGGATCAGGAGACGGGGCGTGTTTGTCTTCTTCTACATGCATGTAGTGTGTATGTGTATGTGTGTGTGTGTGTGTGTGTGTGTGTGTGTGTGTGTGTGTGTGTGTGTGTGTGTGTGTTTGTGTGCAGAGAGGTTGCGTTTGTGATTGCCACGACTGCAGCTGGGGCTGTGGGCTGAGTAATTGCCTGTCTTGGTAGGGAGCGCGCGGTAGCGAGCTAAAAGTCAAGTGCTCTCTTCCTGCTGTAGACCTCATTTGGATTCCACATAGCTAGCTAGCAAGCTAACGCCAGCCTTGGGCCTGTATTATTCATAGCTTGACAGATAGCTCTCACTAAAAGCATTGGAACCGGGCCAGGTGGTGATGGAGCGACATGGGGGGAGGCTGCACCACACACTCCGCCTGGCTGGAGGAGAGGGGAGGATGCAGGACAGGAGTTAAGGATACCAAATTGAAGATAGAACGGAGCAGCAGGGAAACGTCTTAAGTGGGATTGGAAAAGGAAATGGGAATATAGAGATGGAGACACTGAGGAGGTGAAGAGAGGACAGAGGGTGAAGACAGAATTATCAGAAGGCCGCACGACGTTGAAGAACTACAAGGCGTTAAAGAACTACAAGACGTTAAAGTACAGCTGACATTACAGCAGAGATGGAGAGTGAGCGCGCCAACCACAACAGGGTGGAAACGGAGTGAAAAGGCAGAAGCAGAGAGCGAGCGAGAGAAAGCGTTTCAAACGGAGTGAGAAAGAGACCTGGAAAAAGAAGAAGAGAACAGGCAGCCATCCGCCCCCGCCAAGCTCAGCAACCCCTTTGCCTCCATGTGCGCAACCAGATAAGGTCGCATTAATCAAAATCTGCCACTTCCCCTTCCAAAAAAACACTGGCTATGCCATCAGCCCCCCTCTGTGAAGTATCTGTCACCGAAAAAGGGAAATTTCCATATTTAATGGGGAAGCTTTATATCACCAAAAAGCCAGTGTGGACTGAGGATGAAAAGCGCCGAGTTGGGTTAGATCTGTCAGCTCTGTCATTAGCTTCTACACTTCAGACGGCATGAGGAGCCCTGGGGTTCATTTCAGTTTGGCTCCGACACCATTGTTATCATTTCAACAGTATAGTGAAGCTGGTCTGACATTGGTACTTGTCTTGTACCACTGCCATCACTTGTATAACAACGTTTTTTTTATAACAATACTATAATATCTATCGTTTTTCATCACAGTCTTTCTGAGCACATGAAAGAGTAATGGTACTTTTGTTTCTATCAGCGTTCTGTCCTCACATAAACCTCTAATTTAAAACAAACTTTGAAAAGCATTTCAAAACTAGGGCCGCCAAATTTACAGTAGCATGCACATGCCTCCCTCGTCTTGCCTTCTTCTCTGATGCCATTTGTTTATTTCTTTCCCTTTGTAACCCCCCCCCCCCCGTATTTGCCTCCTGTGCATATTATGACAAGCCTGCAGAATACCTTTCCGCTGTTACCCGGCGTCAGATAAACAGGTGGTGTTTACGCTTTTTTTTTTTTTCATCCTCTTTTTTCCTCTTTTTTTTATAACCGCATCCCAGAGGAAAGACATCAAAGGGAATAACAGATCATGTGCAGCGAGTGCGGAGTGTGCCAGGGGGACGTACGCATGAGTGGGGGGGGGGGGGGGGGGTTCGGTGATGGGTGTGGGCAGCTGCTTAGGGCCAGCTCCAGGCCGGGCACATTCTGACCTCTAACCCCTGAACCCCCCCCCTATTCCCCACAAGCCTTCCACGATCCCAGACCTCCCCCTCCCACCTCCAGCCTGCCCTCCTCTCAGAGCGGCTGCCAACTAAATTACATCAATGTCAAAAAAGCCCTCCTCCTCTGCTGGGGAGACGGAGGCTGGTAAACATGACGCAGAGTGGGAATCACAATGTAACACGGGAAGGGCAGACACTTTAGGGCATTTAGGCACCGGGTTTTTTTTTTTTTTTTTTAAGTGTTGTTTCTGTCATGAGTACTTTCACGCAGAATGCAAATATTAAGGTTTTTTTTCTGCAGTGGGTTGATTTTTCTAATCTTTTGCACCGCAAATAAAGGCATCAACCAATCACATCGTGCAGAATGGACATATTCAATACTTACACTATAGTGTACAACGACATGGAGACTCCGTAGTCCGAACAAAGACAGTCAACTTTATTACTTCTTTCAACCTTAACAAAATCAGCACTGACCAGATCCACTTCTCACATTCTTACCTTTCACAATAAAAGCCCTAGACATATAGACTGCACAACTGTTTATTAGAGGGAACTCACAGCATTTTGCTAAAAGGAACCTCAAAAAACAGCTTACAGTAGCTTTAGGTGATACAGCAGTTTACCTCCGACAGACTGACAGTTGGGCGTCAATAGGATCCTGGTTGTTGGTCCTCCAACCTTTTATGGAAAAAGTATTGCAACTGTCACTGCTGGTTTGAACAGTTTTGATGCAAAATATTTGCACCGCCGGTGTGTAAAGGCCTGATCCCATGAAAAGACCAAAACCGACAATGTGTTATTGTGTCTCTCAATAACCCACTCCAAGTCCCGCAGCTGGTCTGTGGCTCACAACCCATTGGTTCCTACTGAAGACATAAATCTTTCAAATTGTGCAAAACTCACCTAAAACAGTTGGGTACTGTACCTTTTGGCATTAGGTTACTAAAAAAGAGTAAAGGATAGTATATGAGGGATCGCTTCAAATAACTGCAGAGCACATGTTCAGCACCATGTCGCCCTGTGAAACGGTGTGACTCACTAATGTGTTTTTAATAGTTTCTGGACAACAATGGAGCTCTATGGCACAGAGGAAGAGGACACATCAGGCTTTGGCCATAGAGGCCTCGGTAGCCAAATTTAATTCCAGCCCTGAGACCTGTGTTGCATGTCAGACCTCCTTCTTTCCCTGTTCACTACACTCCAAACCACTGTAGGGTTGGTCTTTTCATGGGGTTTGACAACATGTTGATCAGTGTAAGACTGAAATAATTCAAGTCACTCGGACGATCAACAGAAAAGTAATTCATCATGTTTGAAGCAGAAATGCCCAACGAAACGTAGACATAGCTTGTCAACTGGAAGAATTTGGATTCCTTTAGAATATTTTTCTTTGTTTGAAGTGATAGTAAATTGATCATCTCTGGACTCCGAACTGCTGGTTGAAGACGTCACCTTAGACTTAAAAAGATGTTGGTGAGCATCCCCACAATTTTGTCACATTTAATGGAACAAACACTTGATCAATGGATTGAGAAAATAATCAACAGAATAATCGCAAAAGAAAAGACTAAATGAAGGGAGAAATGATGGTTTGCGTTTGGCTCACAATCTAATTTACCTCTGCTTTTCTATTCCGCCACATGAGCTCGTCTCTGTCAGCCCATACAACCATTATGACAGCCCACACTGTGGCTACATAGACAAAGGAACAAACTGGAGGGAAGAATTCCTTCTCCAAAATGGCTCCTGGGCTAGCAGCTAACTAGCTGGCCCGTGTGTGTGTGTGTGTGTGTGTGTGTGTGTGTGTGTGTGTGTGTGTGTGTGTGTGTGTGTGTGTGTGTGTGTGTGTGTGTGTGTGTGAGAGAGAGTTGTGGTGATTGATTGAAGTCATTACGCTGGTGGAGAGACTCCTTACCTGGCTAATCCAGGAGTGAATTTAGCTGGAGCATGACAGATAGCCGCATTACACCCCCAGAATCTGCTGCTGGATGAGCTCTCCTGCACAGGACCTCCACTACCAAATTATGCAGAATGACTTGTATGATACACATTTCAATATTCTACCAGATCCATCTTTAAAACCCCGACCTCAGGTTTGCTCTCAATTCTGAAATGCTTCACAATTTAACATATTAAAACATGATATTGTGTGTTCAAAATACATGGTAAATACTTAACATGAGGTACAGTCTTTTTTGATATATGAATGATGACGTGTGAAGCCAGACCTTTCTTTAGCGCTGATGCTGGGGAGAATCATGTGGTGGAAATGAAATCAGAATACACCACAACAGATAAGGGCAGCATCTAACCATTATTTTCATTGTCGATTAATCTTTAGATTGCTCAAAAAAATGATTATCTGAAATTCAGAATCAGTTTACTTTGATATATGACAAGAACAACAAGAAAATCCTGGAAATCGAAAACCAAATGTTTGCCTTGTTTGCTTGAAAACGCGGAAAACGTTATGAATAAGTCGACTAATCGTTTCAGCTCTCTCCATCCGCCGTGCACCAACTGCAGCGCAGCTCCTCGATGGGACAGTATCAGTAAGGAGCACAAACTCCTCGTGAGGAGGTGTTCTCCACTGAGCGATAATAGTAGTTGTCAGATACGGATAAAATGAGCTAAAGGGGAGCAGCTGAGGCCTCGGATGGGCCGTGGGAGTGGCGGTAACACGTGGGAGGATGTTGCTAGTTGGATGTCCGCCAGAGTCACTGCCAGCCCCTGTACTGCGTCTCAGCCATGTGGAGGCTTAGTGTGGGTATTTGACTAAAGTTGAGGCCGGGTTTACGAGCTGCAGGCTTACAAATGTTAGAGCCGAAGCAGTGAACGGGACACAGCAGGCTCGTTGAACCGCCGGGCTGAACGGCGTGTCTGTCGGGTACCGATGCCCTTTAGCTACCTCGCCTCTAGACTCGCTAAGTCATCGAATTGTCAAGAAGTAGCGAATTTGGGACACCGTTGCTCTGTTGAAGTATTCAACCGGCACATGAAAAGATTACGCTTAAACATTGTGTATTATTAAGACTTTAGCGTAAATCCTACCGGACATGTAATTCCAGCACATTCACACTGGCACACAAGCATCATACATGTTTCGCTTACAATGAGGATTATTTCCACTCCACAGCGATGAAGTAATATTTGATGAGTTTTAGCACAAACTAGTGCGTGTCTTTGCATATGTGTATGTGTGTGTGTGTGTGTGTGTGTGTGTGTGTGTGTGTGTGTGTGTGTGTGTGTGTGTGTGTGTGTGTGTGAGCCGCAGCAGCTGATATGCGAGCGAGAGCTGGAGATGACAGAAAACGCCCCAAATTGCAGCGTCTGCCATGCGCTGAGCCTCCTGCACCAAGACTCTGTCTTTTGTTCTCCCCTGCTAGTGGGAGAAGCCTGACAGCTCTGAAATGATCCTCTCTCCTCTTTCACACTCACACATCCCTCCTCTTTCTTTTCAACCGCTCTTCTATATTTCCCACAATTTTTGCGTGCACAAGTAAGATGTGTCTGTCTATCTATCTATCTATCTATCTATCTATCTATCTATCTATCTATCGATATATATATATATATATATATATATATATATATATATATTGATAGATATAGATATGCACACAAACATACATCCTCCTGTTTGTCTGGCTTCCGATAGCCTCCGTTTTGCCTCCCCATCTCACATAGTCCCCCCCCCCATCCGTCCGTCTGTCTTTCTCTCTCATTTCTTCCTCACTGGCTTTGCTGTGAGGATGGCGGAATCCCTCATGGATTTCTGGAGGGTATCACCATGGAGACGGGGCTCTGCCACACGTGTCTATAGATCCTCCTGCTGGACGGGGGGGTCACAGCCGGAGGTGGTGCGTTCCCTCCATCTACAGCGACAACAATGAGGTTGAGGGAGAGATAGGAGCAAACGACGGGTGAGAGCAAGTGGTGGAAATTTAGAGAGGAATTGGTGCGAGTGAGAGGGATTGAGGTAATATATGCTCTGAGAGAGACAGCAAACGGAGGAGTTGGATGTATGGTAGGACGGAGAGCAGGTGAGGTTATGACGGGTGAGAGCTGAGAGGGAGAAATACGAGGTGAGAATACTGGGTGACAGGAAGAGATGATGAAGAGAGAGAGAGAGAGAGAGAGAGAGAGAGAGAGAGAGAGAGTAGTGAGAGGAGGCAGAGGAAAAAGCAGCAACAGCCGCCTCATCCCTGTGTCAGGGAGACAAATAGCGTGTGATGCTAATGACCGGCTAAAGCTTTTGCCCCTGCTGAGAACAGCCGCTAATGCGACTGCTAATAAAGGCGCCGTGGAACGCTGTCGCATTCCAGCAGTCGCTCAGCTGTCGCCCCGAAAATTAGCCGAACGGGAGCTCTCCTTCTCCTGCCGCTCCACTCCCCTGCCTCGCATTAACGCTCCAGAAACGGGGCCCCTCTCTGTAACGTCTCCAGAAGTTTTTTTTTTTTTTTTTTCATGCATTAAAGGGGCACTTGTTCACACAGTAATAGAATTTGTTCCATCTTATAATGGCGAGGATGCCCACTCCATAAAATATGAAGTGGTCTTTTTGTGATCTGAAGCTCTTTTCTTCTTTGATTGCTACCTCTCATACCGCACACTCCTCTCGGAGGATTTTGTGATTGTGCCAGGGGACAAAGCAGAGGGATACTTGGACTGGTACAGTATTTTCTCGTCCCCTTTCCTTTCAATGCCCGCAGAATGTCTTTTCTTTTCTTTTTTCTTCTTCTTCTTTTTTTTCATTTTAATGCCACCTAATTATTTCTGGAATTTTAATTGCCGAGCGCAGCGAGTGGGATGCATCGCCTGTTGATGACAAATGTTGCAGCCAAGGTCGCGCGGCGACAGAGCCAGGGAACGTGGGATGGTGGAGCTGTGGGGGGTTTCCTGCGGCTGAGTCACCTCAGGGGTGGGGAGTTCCGAGGCCAGACACACCTGAGAACGCCTCCTAACATGAATGCGATTAATAGTCACTTACATGAGATGCTCAACTGCAGTAGCTTCCAATGAAGACAAATATCTGCTCCACTGTTGGTGGAACTTTTAGAGCCATCAGGTTATAAAGCACGTTCGCGTTCTGTTATCAAAAGGCCGCTTCGTTTGTAACAATCCTGACCCAAGATAATAAAGTGCACTTGACTCCTTTTAAGGACACAGGGAAAAAACACACAAGCCAACGTTTATCATTTTCAATCTATTAGATGATGTTGCAAAGCAATCATAGCAATTCAACAACTTGTATTTTTTCCAGAGTGATTTTCAGGTGAAGTCACATTAATACCCATCAGCCACTGTGGCTCAGAGCTAGACAGCAATCGCTGCCTTAAGACTGGATATTGTTAAGATAAAGGTGGAGAGGCTGGGGGGGGGCAGAGGGCTTGTGCGTCTGTGTGCCATTCCCACACCACTTCTCTGTCTCTCCATCCCTTATCCCCCTCCTCTCTCCCTCCCCCCACCCACCTATCCACCTCTCCTGCCAGCCCGCCTGCCTTGGCAGCCGCTAACCTGCTGGGACCGGCCCCCTTGATTTATTTGGAGAGGGCCCCGGAACGGAGAGAGCCAGGATGAGTGGCATTTTAATGTGCTTTTGAGATGTTTGGTCACAAGCACTATTGATCACAGTGCTGTAGCGTGCACGCACCCTCCCCCCTCCCTCCCTCGCTGTCCCACAGACCCCTCACGCTGCCCTGGGGGAGAGATCCGGCTGTCAGGCAGGGAATGAGTTTCCATGTGGGCTTAGATTAATGAAATGAGGCCCCTGGCTGCGGGGGGTGCAGGGGGTCAGACCATTAAGGGATGCCTGGGCTTGGCGAGATTGAGCCTGCCAGCTGACTGTACCCTGACTGACTGATGGACGTCTGGGACTGAGGAGAGAGAGAGAGAGAGAGAGAGAGAGAGAGAGAGAGAGAGAGAGAGAGAGAGAGAGAGAAGGATGGATAGGATATTGGACTGTGGGACACATTGACATGAAAAACCTTTCTAGCGCTGCAATCCACCACCATACAATACCACCTCACCTCTGCAGCGGGCCTTTTCCAAAGCAGCACACATCCACGAACAACTAACATTCTCTTAGCCTCACACACAGCCTTTGTGCCATTCTCTCACATCAGGTCTTGCTCTAAGCAGCACAGAGCCGGTGGAAACATCCAGAGGTTGTAAAAATAGGAGCCAGGGATATTTCACAGCCGAGTGAACATGCCCAAAGCGTGTTTAGCTCTGTTACACTCCGGCCTCGACAAGAGGTTGATTTGATGGCCAAAACACTCAGCAGAACTCATCATCATTCCAACTGTGTGGGTGCTTTTTTGTTCCAATCGCATGTACAGAAATGCACCAGCAAACAGCAGCACACTTCCCCGAAGTCACACACATGCAGCTTGCACTGGGGGGGAGGGGGGCAGGTAGCAGCTCGGGGGCTCTCTGAGGTTTGATGAGTGAAATGGATTAAGCCCCTGTGATCAATAGCCTGAGCGAATACACAGATTATCAGATTATCAGATTAGGATCTGTCCCCCTGCTGCCGAGGGGAGCCACAGAATACATTAAAAACCTGAGGTGCCTCGGACGAGATTCAATTAATCAGGCTACAGGTTGTCTTCTCCCTCTTACAGTCAATTCCAGCCAAGCAGCTGTGTTCTGCTGCACTCGGTTCACGTCAGAACAAGGGCATATCGCTCCAGAACAAAGTGTTTGCGGAGCATGCACAGCGATTTTTCTTTTGCCTGAAGAACAAATTGATGTTACCTGAATATAAATGAATGTGAAAATAAACAAAATCCTCTGCTTTGTTTGCTTCAGAGACAGTGGTTTTTATCCCTTTGTAACTGTTTTCTAGACGAAATGGAGCATTTTATTATAATTGTCCAATAGTTAATGAGTACATGTCTAATTAAGGTTGGTTAAGCAAAGTTTCATATTTCTCCCAGCAGAAGAACTTAAGAGGCGTTGCTTTCCTTGCAGTAAAAGGCTCTTGTGCCATTGCTGCTTTGCGCTTTGCATTCTAGCTTGTAAAGCGCGGCACCTTAACACAGAGGCCTGATTGCAAATGAGCATTAGCATTCCTAGCCAGGTGAGGCTAACGGCTGCCCTCTTATCTCTCCTCTGCAGTGTGTACGGCTGCCCCCGGGCCAAGAAGAGAAAGAGTCTAGACAGACAAACCCTGGAAACCTCCCCCAAGAGGAGCACCTACCTAGATGACATGGACAACTCCACCATGGAGGAGTGCTACGAGACCGACGGCACCGAGGAGATGGACGACCGGGAGGAAGAGGAGGAGGAAGGAGCAGTAGAGGAGGAGGAGGAGGAGGAGGGAGAAGTGGAAGAGGAAGTGGAGGAGGTGGAGGGCTACATGGACTACAACGTAGAGCAAATGGAGCACGAAGAAGGGGTGGTGGAGAGAGGAGACGGAGAGGGCGAGGAAGAGGAGGAGGAAGAGGAGGTCGAGGTTGAGCAAGAAGAGGAGGAAGAGGGTGATGAGGAGAGGTTGGAGGAGGCGGAGGAAGAGGAGGAAGCGTTAGAGGAGGTGGACTATGAAGAGGGAGAGGACGAGGAAGGAGAGCAGAGTCAAGGACAAGGTGAGATCACTTTCTCGTCATTACGCACAGAAACACTTCAGATAGATGTGTAATATGGAACTAATGCACCAGAGCAACTTTGTAGAATTTGAAAGGAATAGTTCGACATCAGATTTCATTTGCTTTCTGGCTGAGACTCAGATGAGAACGTGAAGAAACTTTTGGAAGGGAATTTTGGGCTACAGCCAGCAGCTGGTTAGCTTAGCTTAGCACAAAGATTGGAAACAAGGGGAAACAGCTAGCCTGACTCTTTCCGAAGGTTACAAAATCCACCTGCATAAGCAGCACTTCTAAATATCTGTATTAACATGTTATTCACACAAAAACCAAAGTGTAAAAAAACGACAATTTGCTGTTTTAATTTGGGTCATGTGCGGGACTATTTCTATTCATTTGCATATCCGTGGTAACATTTCCATATTTGATTGTGTGACTGAAGTAGTTTGCAGCAGGTGGACGTGATGTTCAAACACTGATTGTGTTTTGCATTGGAATGAGACTAAAGACCTGAAACCAGCATGACTGAAGCCATACAATGTATCATTCTTACAGAGATTTTTTTTTTTAATATGTTCTTTTGTACATCTATTAATTTGCTGATTTGCATACACACTCATTTTCAAAGCCTTTACTGTACTGCTACTGTAGTCTAAACCCACTAGAAGCTGGAGGAGAGGTGCACGGGTGCAACGTTGTTCGCTACTTTCTTGATTTTTCAGCTCTTTTTAAAAAATGTTTTGTGCATTGATTCCAGAGAAATTTATCTAAATTGATAACAAAACAGCAGGATCCTCCTTTGTAATTATTTCCCACTGAAATGCTTTAGCATTCTCCAGAAGACTCAGAAACATTAGAGCCATTAGTGCTAAAACTGAGCCATGATCATTCTTTGTAAACAACAGAAAGACTAATCATTTTGAAAACAAATGAATCTTCAGATACCCGTCCCTTGATGAATATTCAATCTTAAGAATATAAGAGATGTTGACTATCAAAGTCTTACATTGATGGTGCCTTTCCTGAAGACATGACACATAAATCCCATCCAGATCTGGTCTGGAGCCCCTCCCGACGTGCCCAAGACCAGATTTGGCAGGTTTCTCTCCAGCAGATTCTGCTTTGCAACCCCGCATCACGATTGGACCTGACAGTGCCTTCAAGTCCAATTAAGAGTGAAGCTCTGAGAGAGGAGTGTGTGAACCCTGGTTGGCACATGGCTCTCCCCACCCAAAGTGTTGATGTGGCATCTCAGCAGCCAAGCTTGTATTTTTATTTTTTTGTTTTTGCAGAATGTGAATCTCTACAGACTGGTGTTCGTTAGAGCTCACGGCCTCAGCCGTAACACAGAGACGGTGGACTGTTGCCACCATCTCTTCAGCCTGTCAACAGCCTCTCTTTCCATGGTAGTAGATGACTACCATGTTGTTTAGAGAAGCGCTCTGGACAGAGCAGAGTAAAGCGGAACGGTTTAGAGGTTTTATATTTGCAATGATTTTAAACACAAACATTACAAATAATTTCTTTCTAATATACAGTTTTTAGTATTTTTCAATTCTCAGTGACTTCAAGAATAACTTTTTTATTTCTCAGAAACTTGCCAATTTCAAAAATAGTTTGTACACAAAGTCACACTGTAAAAACGAAGGCACCTGTTATGTTCATGACACTACGCTGTGACATTTTGAGCTGTACTTTGGTCCGACGTCCTCTTTCTATTCATTCCTGTCTCTCCCTTTGAAAGGGTCGCAAAACTTGTGTTTTCGGTTAAACAAGTTTTCATCATCGAATGTCTGCTTTTTTACAATTCCAATATATATACTATAATTAAGAAGGCGTTGACTGTGTAGGATTGGTGTCCATCAGTAGCAATGTCGATTCAAAGTATTAGGAGATAAGAATCTTGATTCATACATGAATCGATTATTTGTCCCCACCCCTATAATCTGCAGCATATTCCCTGAGAATAGTAGAAAAATCTTTCTGTATGCATCATTACCATGTTCCCCATTGGCCCCAAGACAACGGTACTGGATGGTCGCCGGGTAGATTCCAATCTCCTAAATGTAATAGAGGTGACACTCCGGAGCTTCTCTGTGTTTCTCAGTGACATTCACATCTCCGTAGCTAATCCAAAGCCAATTCAGGCCAGGGCGGTCTCTCTGTTCCCTCCTTAATCTGTTTCGCTTCCATATCTCTTTTGTGTACCTTGATTGCTCTTCAAATTGCTTTCCCGTGCCATGTTTCATACCGTCAAAAATGAAACCCCTGGTGCAGGAGGTTGATGTAAGTAGCCGTCCACTGTCAAAATATGTGCCTGGTCATTCGTGACTGTTCTCCCTTCCCGCTCTAAAGCCCTCACCCCCCAAGCACCAATATTGTGTTACTCTCATTAGATTAGATTGGTGTGTGTGTGTGTGTGTGTGTGTGTGTGTGTGTGTGTGTGTGTGTGTGTGTGTGTGTGTGTGTGTGTGTGTGCGCAGTATTTGAGTGAGGGAAAGTCAGTGCTAGTGTTTGTTTAGTCATTGTACAAAGTATATAGTTGGATAATATTCGGATGTTTTTGTTGACATACTTTGTTCTGATTGATACAGTCAAGTTCATATATTTGCATGTGAGCCAGGTGATAATTCATATTTCATCACGAAGAAATAACACTGTTTTTATTATTATTGTGTGTGTGTGTGTGTGTGTGGGGGGGGGGGGGGCTCTGTCTCTGCTGGAATGTAAGTGGCAAATGTGACGCCAATGTGAGCGATGTGCTCTTGGCGGCTCAGAGCAGAAATGTGAAAGGAGAGATTGGAAGTGCTCCAGGAGCGAGTGCTTGAAATTACTGACAGAAGAGGTTCAGTAACCTTTTGCAGCCTGTCAGAATCAATTAGGCAGTGAAAGGAATTCTAAAGATACTGATGATTGAATGAAAAAAAGGAACTTTACTCGCAAACGATGAAAAGCTACTGACTGGGGTTCATCCTGTTGCTGATGGAACACAATATTATCTCTCGGATATTAGACTCTCCTGTAAAAAAACACTTATTCTAATTTAAAGATCTTCTGACAGTGTTTTGATTCACACTGCTGTGAATAAAGGGTTATCTCATTTGAAACTATTTACAGACTTCTTCAGTAATATAACTATAAAGCAAATAAGCTCTGTCTGTCTGTCCATCTGTAATGATCACTGCCTCAATATTATTTATCAATAGATCTGTGAATGTTTTTTTCTATAGATATCCAGGAAATAAGTGCAAAAGTAAGACTAAAAGACATAACCCGTTTTTATAGATTACCATTTACCAGAGCATCTTTCTCTGCAACTTTCCCCAACCGCTATATTTAACTTCCTGTGCTGATTCACAATTCAGAACACAAGCTGCTGTTAAGACTCTCAAAGTAAATTATTAGGGGAAGCAAAGAGTTCCTTATCCAATTTAGATGGACCAAGCCCAGAAATCTGATTTACCAGTAAAATAGAATGACGGAAATTAAATTACAAGACGTTTGTTCTTTCTTTCCAACAGAGGACGATCAGAAGAGCAGAAGCGAGGGGGGCGGGGGCAACGGTGGAGGTGGCGGCAGCGGTGCCAAATCCGGCCCGGCGGGGGAGAAGGACAACAACAACAACGAAGAGTACGAGAACTACGATGAACTAGTGGCCAAGTCCCTCCTCAACCTGGGCAAGATCGCAGAAGACGCCGCCAACCGAGCCATGACGGAATCGGAGATGAACAGCAACTCCTCTAACAGTGCTGAGGAAGAGGAAGATGACGAAGAGGAGGAGGAGGAGGAAGAGGACGAGGAGGACGAGGAGGAGGAGGAGGAAGAGGAAGATGAGGAGGAAGAGGAGGAAGAAGAAGAGGGGACAGAAACACAGAGGGGTGATCTGAGTTTGGACATTGACAGTGATGTGGTTCGGGAGACGGTGGACTCCCTTAAACTTCTGGCACAAGGTCACGGCGCAGTATTGTCTGACAATTTAGACGGACAGGAGTTTGGGGACGGCACAGCCGAGAACGACTGTGGTCACAACGGGGGAAACGCACACGGTGGTAATGGACAAGTTAAGATCAACAGTAACGGACAAATCGAAAACAGCGACGAGGAAGTTTGTTTGAGCAGTCTGGAGTGTCTACGAAACCAATGCTTCGACTTGGCTCGGAAACTGAGCGAAACAAAGTCCACCGACCGAAATGGACCGTCCCAGCAAAATCATTTTTCATGCGGGGATCCCAATCAACAGCCCCAGCACCACAGCTACGGGGATTTCCACCACAGCCAAGACGACACGCGAACTCTCGACAGGAACTATTCCGACATGGACAATCTCATGAAGCTGGAGGAGCAGCTGAGCCCGCGCTCAAAGGCCTTCTCCAGTTGCGCACAGGACAACCGCTATCACACCAACCTCCGGGACTTCGATGAGGACACGGCCTCCGTGACGTCGGACCGATCAGAAGAAGTCTTTGACATGACGAAGGGTAACCTGTCCCTGTTGGAGAAAGCCATTGCACTAGAGTCAGAACGCGCCAAGGCAATGCGGGATAAAATGGCGGCCGAGGCTGCCAGGAGAGACGGGGTGAGGTATAACCACGAAGACCATGGGCCGCGACATGGCTACGGCGTTGAGCGTAAAGCCCGGCTTCCTGATGGTATGAAGAAGCCTTTCTACCATAAAGGTGAGTGGTTCTGTCAAATGCTGACACGCTCAGATGCAGACCGAGCCTCCATTAGCAACCATAACTACACAGAAGTAGACATGCTTACCTCATTTAACAAGCTCAGGTAAAAATGTTTGTCTGCTTCTGTTTGGCTCCGTATTCTATCAATCCTGTGCTGGAGACTAGACAGCCCACATGCATTCTGGGAACCCCACTATAACCCCAGGACAAGCTTTTTTCAGCCAATTTGGAAATTCGCATCTCGGTAGCAGCGGGAGCGGCAGCAGCAGCTTATGTTGTTAAAATAGGCCAGCATGGAAACATCAGAGGGTAGGCTTGTCAGGCATAAGTAATGGCAATCTGCACGGCCTGTTAGGACCGCAAATCTCATCCCTGCGATGCAGCTTGGGGTAAAGCTGCCTATTTTTAAACCTGCGCAAGCACTCGGGAGAGGAAGCTACAAAACGAAGGCCTCCTGGATTCATTCTGTAGGGATCAGGGGAGCTTTTTGCACTTGTTTGTGGCACTTACGACCTACCGTTCAGATTGATACTTACAGATATCAAAGACAGATACATAAGGCTAATCATAAAGCACAAGACTGCAGTTTTCCTTCTGTGGTAACTGTTACAGTGTGCTGGATGCTTGTATACGTAGAGTTACAGACATTGCAGTGGCATTTACAATAGTCTGATTTCAAGCTCCTTAGTTTAACTCCTAATTATTCCTTTCATCATATCCTAGACTGCAACCATATTCAGACTTAGTCAGGTTAAATTATTTCCCCCCATAAGGAAGATATCAGATGAGACCAACAAATAAGAGCATGCTAATTCACAGCAGGGTTATATTACACCGTAAATGCCACACAACTCACAGCAGGTATATATTGCGACTTAAATGTCACACAAATGTTAATTTGGAAAGCCCATCCATGGCCCCTGTGTCTGGCTAATGTTGGAATAATAAGAGGACGCAGAAGACAGTTGCGTCACGATAACATCTTTCCCCGGGAGAGATAGAAGCAGACACTCGTTGACCAGAGTTCCTGTGTGATTCATAAAACAGAGTATGGAGAGGGAGGGGGAACCAGGAACGAAGGGGGGATTCAGAGAAGAGCCCTGCCAGAAGCATGAGGCTGAGATGAAAATTGAACAGTATCAAAATGACCGATAACGAACGGCAGGCCAACTGACTGCACATTAATTATCCAGAGATGTTATGGTAATGGAGGCCATTTGCTATGCAAAGTGCAGACCGTCCCCAGCCACAATCAATATCCCCTGCTTTCTAATACGCCTTCCACTCGGCTGCTTCCACGCTCTGCGATGCAGGCAGAACACGCGGGCGTCGCGCGAAGTGCACGCGTGTGTTTGCACACGAGGAAATGGGAGAATTTATTTCTGACACACTGTTCAAACACTGACAGCCGATGTAATAATCTGCCCCCAAAAGAAACCGTTATGAAGATGCCACATGCTTACATGCAGACCAAGTTCTTTATCAACACCAAATGACCCTGCCTTTATTGCACCAGACATGACACAGCAGCATTGGACCAAACTCATATGCCCCATAACGTGACATAGATAGATGACAGCCACGGAGGGTAATGAGGTACTTTTTTTCCTGATGAATGAGACATGGGATTTCATTTGGTGACTCACTTGTTAATGTATGAGTAGGTGTGCTCCACACCTCCTCAACCCTCCTACCTCTTTCACTTGATTATTCTCCTCTTTGCTCTCCCCCCACAACCTCTAGTTTGTTTTGGTTTGTCGGTGAGGGTGGAGCTACACGCGCCTATGAAACTTGAATCAGTGGTCTGTCTTTCTATGTGCATGAGATAATAACCGCTCCCCCGTCCGCTTTGCTAATACTTGCTCTAGATAATGGTTCATGTCACTCAAATGGCTCCAAATGGATTACACGATTACACAACATTATATTCCTGTAACTCCGCTGTGAAAAGATATTACCTAATCTTCATTTCAAATGGTAATGTGAACATGCTTTCAACACAAGCCACTGCATGTTGAATGTAAGAAGGACCCTTGACCTTGTTTGACAGACAAAGTGTTGCAAAGGAGGACGGTTACGTTTGCAGAAACGACGCCAGTTGGCACCGGTTGGCTCTGCTGCTTTTTGGTGGTAACTATATCTGATCTGTGTTTCGAAGAAATAGGAGATCAAGGTTTTGGGAAGAGAAAGACGATCTAATCCTGTGTGTCTGTCTGTCTGTGTGTGTGTGTGTGTGTGTGTGTGTGTGTGTGTGTGTGTGTGTGTGTGTGTGTGTGTGTGTGTGTGTGTGCGCATGCTTTTTGTACCCTCATTTCCACAGTCAGCTCAACAACATTTGGTGTGAAGTCATGAGTGGTTTTAATAAAGACAAATATGACACATCCTTAATTGAATCTAAACTGAAAGATGAAACGCTTTTTGGTGAAGGTCACTAACACACGAATTGTAATAACTGACAAATCTTCCACATTTTCATCACAGTAAACAAATGTCATGATCAAAAGATCTGTCAGCGAGCCAATTATTGTCTTTGTCTTCACTCCATCACTTCAAATAAGCTTATAAGCAATAAATAATTCCTTATGAATAAGAAATAAAATCCACTTAATATTCAAATGTTTTTGGTTGCAATAGTTAAGGGTGTGGAGTCACGCTTTCTTAATCTATAGTATGTAAAGTGCTGTTTTATATATATATATATATATATATATATATATATTTTTTTTTTATTATTATTATTTTTTTGAGTTTTGAGTTTTTTTGAGTTTTTTCGCACACCGCGAATAAAGACATCAGCTGATCACGTTTAGTGAGACGGAGACATTTAAAGCGTACACTATAGTGCACGGAGGATCTGTAGTCCGACCCAAGACGACACCCTTTATAACTCCTTTCAATCACACAAAGGCAGCGCAGACCAGATTAGCTCCTTCAGTTCTTACCTTTCACAATAAAAGCCCTAGACATAAACACTGAGTAGCTGATTAACAGATAGAACTTAAATTCAGTCAGATATAGGAAACTGAAAAATAAATAGCTTACAGTAGCTTAGGCTAACAATTTAGCTCAGACAGACAGATAATGGGCTGGTAGTTCGTCCTCTGCCTGCGAGAATCTATTCACACCTTTTATTGAAAAAACTGTCATGAATTTGCACTGCTAGTCATATGAATAGTTTAGCTAAATATTCGCAGGCGAGTATTTCGCATATTTGTGTCGTGCCGGTGTGTGTCTTCATTCACCTATGCCTGTAACTCCCTTGTGACTAACTTGACATCGGGGAGAGCTGTTTCTTTGCCTCTTAAAGCTCTGATGTTGTGTGGCTGCCACAGAGCCAGCCTCCACATGTGCTACTGTGATGCATCACTCCGGCATTTCGTCACGTCTGATCCCCTCAATATGACTCTCTGCCCACAGACGCCTCACGTGCGGACAAGAAGGAGAGCAGGTGTCCGACACCGGGCTGCGACGGCACGGGTCACGTCACGGGCCTGTACCCCCACCACCGAAGCCTGTCCGGCTGTCCGCACAAAGACAGGGTGCCACCAGAAAGTAAGCGCTCCGGCCACACGCCCGGCTCATTCACCCAACCGGTGGCCTTCACGTTCTTTGATGTGCAGGAAATCGGCATGTTTCCCGCGATCCCTGCTGCGTGTCTGGCTCGTTGTGTTTGCTCTGTGCTTGCCGTCGTGCGACTGTGTTTGATATTTCAGCCTGGGAGGGGGGTGGGATGGGGGGGGTTACAGTGAGGGGTCAGACGGGCTGCACTTCTCTTGTGACCTTTTGCATGGGGCCGTGGTTTTGCTTGCGGATTGCCTGCCTAGTGTGTCATGGTGATGAGGTGGGAGATGAGGCCTCGGTGACGCCCCAGTAGCGGCGACGCAGCAGTTGATGGGATGGTCAAGAAGTGTCAGTCTGCGACTTACTTGACTGCATGAGACTTTCTCCTCCACTAGATTGGCTGACAGTGATGGAGAGCGTATGTTAATCCCATCCACTGTTGTTGGGTTCATCATTGTAGGGGACGTGCGGGGTTGCATGCTTCCTCACAGCATGGTTTGAATGATGAGAAAAGGTTGCCATGCTTTTACACTCCATTCATGTGTGTAGAGTTGTAACATTAATTGAGCCTGAACATTTTATATCTCCAACCTAAACCTGAGAGTGCTCTCAGACCTTGATAACACCGAGCCTGCCACAGCCACCCATGCCATAAACCCCATTCATTTATTTGTAGTCCTTGGTTAATTAAGTTCTGTTAAATAGACGGACTGTATCATATCTCCGAGCCACGGATCAAGTGAAGTAGCAATAAACATTAGCCTTTGAATGAATAGTGAGTTTTTCCCTTTTGAGATCTCACCCCGGCTATTTAGTCTCGTTCACCTTGTGCAAACTTCTCAATAAAAGCCCATTTACACGTTTCATTGACTGCAGCGTGAAAATCAAGTTATGATCGGTCGGGACCCAGACCGCAATCAAAATAAAAGAGGGTTTTAATAATGGCAAAGAAATTAGTCGCTATTAAAGCCAGGCTTGTAAAGTCCAGCAGTGTCACAGACGAGTGTGGTTCTAACCTGAGGAGTGCTTCTCCCCCAGAAATGAGAACGGACTCAGAGCGGTTGACCTTGACTGGGATCGAGAGCCCCAAAATGGAATTTGGAATGGGCTTGAATTGATTGTCACTGGAGATTTTGGAATACGATGTCTCTGTTCTTCCTCCAGTGCCTCAGTTGTGTTGATGGGGCTGACTTTTGGGGGGAAATGATACCACCAATACTGCACAGGACACTTTGTATCACACAGAGTTCTCCTCTGGATCTTTGCAGCGTCATTTTCAGTCCTCCTCCTCCTTCAAAAGGACACTTGAGAGTGAAACACAGACGCAATGTCGCTGTTGGTGACCTGCTTTTGGTGGCTTGAGTTTTCCTTAGGTCACTGCATTACCTGCCAGTCACCAGGTTCCTGTCAATAAGTGGTCAATAGTCTCTTACAGACTCTTTGTTTCACACATGCAGCTGCCTGTGGGGTCATTCTTTGTCAAATCAAATGGAGGTTTTAGATTTTGTTCTAACTGTATGTATATGCTGTTTGTTCTGTAATATATTTTGGCTGGATTTTGAGGGGGGAATGTTGTCATTTTCACCCCCTAAAAAACATATTTTGTAGGTTTCAATACCTTCAGACACAGAACTCCTACAGCCATGACATTTGGTAGGGGTGCAGACAAAATGGTGCACAACAGATAACAATGATTGAAACAAGCAGATGTCCCAGGCAGTCCTTCAAAGTATGTACATAATTCCTGATCAAAATGTAGTATTTGATTGGTTGTTTTGCCAAATTTCAGGAGCTCTAACATAAACAAACAGATATATAGCAAGTATAACTAGCCAATGTTGCAATTTGGCATGCAGCTAACACACCAATCATAATTTAGTTTTAATGAAAGCTCACCTCCTGGCAGTGCCCCTGGTGTTCCTAACCACTATTTTGGAAGAAGGAAATAATAGGAATAACTGGCAAACCAGCTTTAAAAGTGAGGGATTTTCTTTTTTAAATCAAAATTGGTCGATCTAATTTATGCCGATGTGAAGAGTGGTTTATGTGGATTTTAAAAAAAGTATACTTGAAAGTATTACATTTGAATTTGGTGCGGTGGAAGGTAAGGATGCGGTTTAGATGGTCTCCTGGTTTTGAGTCGCAGATCGGCTCAGCAGGACAGAAAGGGCGCAAATACAACTTTGAAAGATTCCCGATCACATTTATGTTTGATACCTATTGCTGATAGTCGATGAGCCGTCTGGAACAATCCTTTCCACTGTTCTGAAGTCAGAGTAAACCATCAAAAATTCCAAATATTATCCTTGTACTTTGTTGAAGTCATCTATAGTGGTTATTTGCATAAAAACACACCCAATTGAAATTACAAGAAAATAAATGATTGTATTTTTATTAATAAAAACAATTAGTAGTTTTAATGATGTATTACAAGCTGCTTAGAGCTAGTGTTAGGAAGTTAAACAGGTCATTATTCATCTCTAGTATCTATTTATGTTGTGAACACATCTCCTTCAAATAACTGGATTTGTTCAAGTTTCTCACCACAAACTACATTTTACTAGATTACATTGAACACATCATGATAACGTTATAATTAACCTTCGCCCAGTACTTATTTTTCACGGAATAGACACTTTAATGTATATGATGATAATGTAACTCAAAGGAACCTCGGTACGTTAGTGGTTAGCTCCGGTGCTGCTAACGCTACTAGCTTTCCTCCTGCTGATCGCTGCACAGATTTGTTGTTGACAATGTAGCATCATCAGAGATCAGCGACTAGAAAGCATTAATGCTGATCTCCTGATTGCATATTTTACTGATTATCGGCCGATAACGACCGTCAGTAAACCTCTAATTTCACACAATGATGGTTAAATTGTAAATAATCCACGGTTCACGGGTGGGATCCGTACGGATCACGGATCAACTTCGGTCCGTTACGCCACTAGTAGGTGTGAACTCTTCTCAGAGAGAAAAAAGATAAGCAGATTGCTATTAACAATTCAATTTGTACAGTATCCAATTTAAATTTAAATGGATTAAATCACACTTTTAGATGTTCTTTTTATATAATAATACTAATAATGATACTTGTAATAATAATAATAATAGATAACCAACATCAAACACATGTTTAACAATGCAATTTGTCAAAAAAGACACGTTTTATTGGGGGCCTATTCAAATGACCACCTGTGGGTTGAAAGCCTATCAGCATCACTGGGCAAGTCTCTCTCCCCTATTAACACGTTTGCTGTACTGAATGAACAATGTATTATTAATGCAGTGGCTTCATTTAATTGGCAAATCACACAGTGCAACCAGACTGTTCCTTGGGAAATGTGAAAACTGACGATTAAATTATATCTCAGATTCATTAATTCCCATTCCTGTTTGCTCATTGTGGCTCTTTTCTGTGCAATGCTAAAATATTAATCGTCTCACATGGGAGTCCTTGTTTTTGTCTTTAAAGCGAATTACCTTTGTAACATGCGAGGCACTTGGAGCCACACTGCTCCCTCGTATTATTCTTTTCTCAGCATCCCGACAGTTCGGTCCGCGTCCACTGAACCAGGCCCACTGAACCAGGCCCACTGAACCAGGCCCACTGAACCAGGCCCACTAAACCAGGCCCACTGAACCAGGCCCACTGAACCAGGCCCACTGAACCAGGCCCACTGTTTTCATTTCTCGCCTCTCTATGTGTGTGTGTCTTTGCAGAGGCCAGGGCAAAGCTGGGATATGCATAATGTATTGGCTTGTGGCAAGTCGAGGTGGCAGGCTTTTGTCCAATTACCTGCACCGAACGGCAATTAGTATGTGAGAGAAGGAGGATGATGAGGGGTTAAAGTTTAAGGGGGTGATAATGATGAAGCCGGTGCCGATGGGGTTTGGCCCCGTGCGCGCCGCTGATTTGGAGACGACCCCTTCCCGGCGCCCGCGGTGCTCCGACGGCTCCTCTCGGACATCCATAGATCATTAATCTAATTGGCTGGTTGCCGAGGGGATCTGAGACAGTTATGGACTGTTTTAATGGTAAATGGTATTGAAGACCGCGCTATCTACCCTAACAACGTACGGCTGATAACAAAGCTCAGTTTATCAAGGAGCTGTATTCGATGCGTCCTCCATTGATTTCAAGGCTGCTGTTTTGCATGATTGCTAACCGTTGGCCGCTCTGCTCTCTGCATGCCCAAAATGTCCCTCCATTTCCGTCTCGTGCCGGCTCTGTCCTGTTAAACTCAAATGACATCTTTTTATTCATGACTGTCCCTATTCCATGAATACTAATTTGAAAGGCCAGATAAGTGGAAGCAATATGGTGGGAAACCTCGCCTGCCCTCTCAAACTAGTGTTCATTAAAATGAAGGAGGGGTCATTTGGGTTCACACAGGCTCATTTCTTAATGATGTTTATAATGCCAAGCTCCTCACACACTAATAGAGCTCGTGCGTGATTGTAAGGGGCTCCTAACCTTCCCTGTCTTTCACTCCTGTCTCCTGTCTGCGTGAAGTCGTGGCTATGTATGAGAATGTTCTTAAGTGTCCTACGCCTGGCTGCACGGGACGCGGCCATGTCAATAGCAACAGAAACTCCCACCGAAGGTAAGTGACAGCCTGCCCATATATGGCACTGTCCATGTTGCACCCTCCTTTTTTTCACCGTGGGACTTTTTTTTGGGAATATAATTTTTTTTATCCTCAGTTCCCCCCCCCCCCCCATCATTTTTCTGTTTAGTTATTGTCAAAACCATTCTTTTTTGTCTCTGCAACACATTACTTTTGGTGTGTGGACAAGTCTTGCTTCTTATGTCGGGTGGAAGGGAATAATTAAAGTAGTTCAGCTGCTTAACAATCCCCACGGTGTAACCGAGACTGATTAGAATGCAGCAATTCACACCCTCCGCAGCATAAATCATTTATCAGCTCTCGGCTGAAAAAATAAAAAAAACGGCATCCATCAGGTGCAGGTTTTGGAGGGAGAAAGCGAAATAGCAGGGGGCACCGGTGCCGGCGCTGTCAGACGGGGCGAGGTGACAGTGAGAGAGGAGTGTCACCCCGCAGCAGATGCTCAGGGAGTCGGGGCACAGCAGCAGCCATTAGCACCTCTCTGCCGCTCAGCTGGGGTGACAGGAGAAGTGCAGACCTGAGGACCAGCATGCCTCCGTGCCGCGCTCGGCGACGGCCGCAAAATAGACACGCACATGGACACGCGCGGTAAACTTTCACCTTCACGAGGAAGAGCCGATATAAACCTCCATATGCCACCGCACACTTCCCAACCCGATGCACGCTCTCGCACCTGCACACAGTCACGCACGTCTGGTGACAGGTGTTCATGAGCACAGCTCTACACTGGCTTCAGGCCATTGTCAAAGATGATTTTTTTCACCGCGACCCGACACACTGCAGTTGACAGGCTGGATGGAGAATGATCGGGGTTAAGGATAACTACATGAACTTTTGTCACATTTGGTCAGTTCGTTGTCAGGAAGACGTCTTACAGCGAGAAAATGTTATTGTAACATACTGTAGGTCTAGATCTCAAGTGTTTGTGAGTGTGTGTGTGTGTGTGTGTGTGTGTGTGTGTGTGTGTGTGTGTGTGTGTGTGTGTGTGTGTGTGTGTTTGAAAGAAACAAATGCACTTTTTTTATGTGCATTTGTCCATATGGGAATATCTATTCAGATAATTACTTCAAGCCGTTCAACCAGAAACATGCAAGCTGTTGCCAATTGTATCATTATTTTTAAGTGTTAAAAGTACGGTGGCCGGCGAGGGCATACTCGCTGCAACAGCCCTAAACATTGCCATTGGGAGAGACGTGCTGCAACTTCAGAGACAACGCCAATTCAAAAACACCCAAAACTAGTACAACAACGCAAAACCCGCTGTAAAATGAAAATAAGAAGGTGCTGCAGAATGACCGCATTAACAGCAAACACGCTGTTATTACAGAAACAATGCAAAGTCACAAACACACACCACCAAAACAAATGCAAACACTGCATATCCAGTCAGTTTCTTCATATGACGTTGGAAAGTGGAGTAGGGAGACGACATAAAAAGGTACATATTTTTTTGTACTTTTTCTTTTACAATAACAGATTAACATGCTGTTGTAAAAGACTAAGGCCAAAATGCTCCCCTAGAGGCCTGGAGAACTTCTGTTGTGTTGACTGGATATGAGGTGCTTTGCTGTTGCAGTTTTTTTTTGTTTTGTTTTTTTTTGTCATTTTGCATTTGCAGCGTGTTTGATGTTCATGCATTAATTTTGGCTCCCTGCAGCACATTTCCGTTGTTGTATTTGTTTTGGGCTTTTCATAAGTTTTAAATATTTTAAATGTGTTTTTTAATATTTTTTTAATTTAGCGTCCCTGAGGCTGCAGCATGTTTCTTCCAATGCAAATATTTAGATTTGTTTGCAGTGCGTTAGCCCGTATAAAAGTGATGAAGGGTGACGGTGGATAAGTGGAGAGCAGGGCCATCCTTCAATGAGAGGATCGACGGTTCGATCTCCGGCTCCGTCTCATGTCAATGTGTCCTTGAGCAAGACACTTTACCCCAAAATTGCTCCCGTAGCTGTGCCTACGGTGTGATAGAATCTGAATTGTAATTCGGTTTGGATAAAAGTGTCTGCTCAATGACTGTAATGTAATGAAATGAAAGTGAACGATTTCAGATCAATCAATAGGCAAATACTTTCCGAACTATATCAGAAATTACTAAACTGGAAGACTTTGAGATCGATAGATGCGCACTCTCTTAACGAGCCAGGCCTTTTACAGCATGTGCGTTCAGTGTGACACCGAGATGTAAGTTCCAGTGTGCAACTATAGTGGTTTTCTCATTTCAGTCTGTCAGGATGTCCCATCGCTGCAGCCGAGAAGCTGGCCAAAGTCCAAGAGAAGCACCAGGGCTGCGACGTCCCCAAGTCCAACCAGGCCTCTGACCGAGTCTTAAGGTAGTATTCACTCTTCACTCTCATGTACATCACGTATGATGATGACACTTTGTGTTATGGGAAAATATGGGATATGATATGTCATGCTACAGCTTCCAGTGCATATTCAATGTGGTCTATTTTCGCAAGGTGTTAAAGTAGGTGCTGTATTTTGTGTTCAGGTGCACTGGCTGTAATGTGATGCAATAGTTACCACGTAGAGAACTGTTTTCAGTCACGTTGGAATGTGTTGCTCCGTTTCTTTCTCTCCGTTTTCTGAAGCCGTTGAGATTCTTAAGGTCTCCCCTCTTTTTGTTTTATGTTTATGTTCTCCTGTCCCGCGAGAATACTTCCAAGAGACTGCATGTTATTTCCGTGCTCACTATTGAAGGCAGATCGTTTTATTAGATTTGAACAAAATTGGCCTCATTCATCACAGCGAAGGCAGAGCTTTTCTCAATGAGAGCTGCTTTGATAGTCATGAAAACGCTATGATGAAAAGTCATAAGTAATTGTAAATTTTATATTTTTTATCAAACTGAACATCAACAGCACACGATCATACATTTCCATTTCTTCCTGGTCTTAGATAGAGGACATAAATGCATATCAGATGATAAAAGCACATCAGAAGTATGCAAGTGTAATAAAAGGAATGTGGAAATTCAATTTTGACCGTTTTGTATTGACTAGGCATGAAAAACACTTGTAGCTGCTTTTTTTTTTATCAAGCAAGAGGAAGAAAACATCCATGCTATGGTGCATAAAAGAGATGCCCCACCTCTACTGTACCATCTCCCAGCATCATCCTCCTTGTTCTGATCCTGGAGTATTACAGGCTGCCCCTTCCCCTGCATCTGCCCTTCTTTTTTTTTGACCAAACCCCAAGTTCCCTCTCCTTTCCCTGGGCAATATTGAGTGCCTCGGTCCAACTTCCTGCCCCTCGTCATTTATTTTCCAGGCCTATGTGCTTTGTCAAACAACTGGACTATCCACAGTATGGTTACAAGAACAATGTTTCCACCAGCACGCCCCGCTCCAACCTGGCCAAGGAGCTGGAGAAGTATTCCAAGACCAGCTTCGACTACAGCGCCTTCGACGGCAGTAACAACCACCAAGTGTACGGGAAACGGGCCATCGCACCCAAAGCCCACGGGCAGAGAGACTCCTCCCCCAAAGGATACGACGGTACGATTTCATGTCTACTTTTTCATTCCTCTCCCATTGTCTTAACAGTTGATCAAGATTGAGTTAACTCATGTGTGCATACAACATGATGAAGATTCCTTTGGGCTGCATCAAGGAAATACATGTCAGGGTCACAAAGAATATGTTGTGGAATCCTCTGACGTGGGATATTATTTTACATTTGGTGTCAATTAAAATACCAAATCTTCTAAAACATCTAAAAATTATAAAAGTTTGACAGAGAAAGCAATCTTCTTTTTCTTAAATTTGTTCACGATATCTTTCAGAAATTCTAAAATGTGGGCAGTATTTGGCAGTAGTTTAACAGAAACCCATAAACACTCTTCATTAGGGGTAGACTGACGGGTAAAGCCACCTCGGCTTCATTTACTCACCTTTTATCAATGGGACAACAATCCTTATATAACACACAGTGTAAGCATTGATCACAATGCACGCGGCCCTCTTTTCATTTCCATTGTCTTGAACGCGACCCCCCCCGCAGCCAAGCGTTACTGCAAGACCTCCAGCTCGGCCAGCAGCACCACCAGCACCTACGCTCCCAGCAGCAGCAGCAGCAGCCTGAGCTGTGGAGGCGGAGGAGGGGGCGCGGGAGGAGGCCGAGGGGGCGGGGGCAGCAGCGCCAGCAGCACCTGCAGCAAGAGCAGCTTCGACTACAGCCACGACATGGAGGCCGCCCACATGGCGGCCACGGCCATCCTCAACCTGTCCACGCGCTGCCGGGAGATGCCCCACGGCATGGGGGCGAAGCCCCAGGACCTGTGCTCGCAGGTAGGAGGGGCTCACTTCATATCCTACATTCTGTCCACCAAAATGACACTAACGGGTGTATTCAGGTGAGCTTGTGGTTTGGTTGAGCAGGGTGCTCTTGTTTTTTAAATGACAGGAAGTTACAAAGGCAACACTTTATTATAACCATCATTTATAAATGTTAGATTCATAGTGAATTAGACTGGAATGATAACTTATAATGTTTGATAATTATTAGTAACACATACAATTACATTTCATGTTATTTTATCACGAGTTTGTGAAATATGAAATAATTCATTTATGAATGATATATTGTAACAGCTGATAAGAGACAATAACAGTTACATTCTGATTAGATTAGTTAACTTTTTAATAACAGTTTATTGTTGCACACATAATATTTTATTATTATTTGTTAATGATTACCAAATTATTTGTAAAACTTCTATAAACATTAAATGGACAGATGAACCAGTAACTATTAACTATTTAAATCTATTTAAATAATGTTTATATAGATGCTTTACAAAATATGAATTAACTACAAAGTATTATAATCATAATAATGTCAGTTGCAACTTAATAAAAGCCATCCAGATAATGTTTATGGACAGTTTACAACCATTACCAAAGTTTATAGATGTTTTACAAACGATTTCTTAAAAGTTTACGAATCATTTTGTAATCATGTAAAATGTTATATGTGCAACATTAGTTATAGCCTTACTAAACATTATTAACTATGGTTTCATTGTTTGCTAACAGTAAAATAACTATGATCAGTAGTATTAATGATGGTTGTTATAAAGTGTTACCGTTACACTCATGTCCTGATTTGACATCGCAGCCTCACATGACTCGACAGGATATTCACTTTGTAAGACTTCGGCCTCCTGCTGCAGTCAACAAAATCCACTGACAGATTATCTCTGTGCTTCCTTCATTATACTAACGCTGGCAGTGAGAACTGACAAAGATAGGGAGATTTCATGCACACATTCCATTAAAGATCCGGGGGCTGTGTCTTACACTCAGGGCTCAGCAGGGCACTTTTTTATTTTCCATCTGGGGATCAGATAGGAGCAGGACGAGGCGCCGCTTGACACGGCGTGAGCCCAGCGTGTCATTTCTGAGCAGATAAGGTGACGGTGTTTCCGTATTATCTGTACCCAGACGCTGAGCTTGAAAATGGGGTCTAGAGAGAGAGAGAGAGAGAGAGAGCGAGAGAGAGAGAGAGAGAGAGCACAGCAGAGGGCTAGTGCTGGCTTAATGCTAATGTTGACAGTGGAAACTGCCAGATAATGAGAGTGAGGGTGATGGAATTGAAAATAAAGAAAGAAAGAGAGCAAAGGAAGCCTTTTTGGTGGGAGGTTTCTAAATGTCACAGTGTGGAAGATGAGGAGAGGAGGATACAGGAAAGGAAGGAAGGAGGGAGGGGAAAGGAGAAAAAAAAAGCCGAAAGCAAGACACTTCCAAAGAAAAGTGAAACGGAACGAAGTTGGTGGGAACAAATGCCTGAAGCTTTCAGGACGTCCTCTGGTCCTACACCTCATTTCATTGTCTGTCCTTCTCCTGCTTCGGGGCCAGACGGGCAGGATGCTCTCAGGGCAGGATGGGAAGACGGGAGACTTCAGAGGTTTTTTTTTTCTTCTTCTTCTTCTTCTTCCTCTTTCATCTCAACACCTCACCTCGTGGCACACGCTGTTCCTTTCTGTGTCTGAATGAAGCTTCACACACACACATCTCTTCGCGCCTCCTTGTTTTTTCAGCCTGTCTCTCCGTCTGTTTCTCCGTCTCAGCCTGCTCGTCGAATTTATTCAACCAAAGTGTCATTTTCTCCTCTAAACCTCTGAGATTGTTTTATTTGAATAAACACTCATTCTACCGCCTACCACCACACCAAATTCCATTCTCAAATTTCACACTTTTCAAGTTTCTTTAAACTTACTTTAAATATTTATCAGTTACGTTCGCAAATATTTATGAGTCACTTTTCCAAATCCACATGAAGCACTCGGCATAAATTAGATCCACCTCACAGCATTTATTTAAAACGAAAATATGTCACTTTTAAAGCTGGTTTTGGCTTGTTACTCCCGTTATTTTTATTTCCCAAAAACAGTGGTGAAGAGCACCAGGAGCAAATGACAAATGCTAAATTACACAAGAACAAATTGCCCCTACTGACGATGTTGCTTTAAAGAAACAAAGATATACCAAATTGTCCCCCAAAAAATAAACAGAGAGACATGCAAATATACATAAATATCTATGGAGTGGAAGCACATATGTTGCAGTATCCAAATTATAGGCAGACATCTTTCCTGCTGGAGTTCGGGCACCTAGGGCTGCACAACATTTATAATGCTGATATTCAAATTATTATCATTAATACATTTAAGAATCATAGTGGGAAACAGCTTGTTTCTAGAAAAAGTGAGCTGTCCTTCTAAAGAATGCATGAAGAGAAGGGAGGGAATGGTGAGCCGGCGGAGTGTGGAAAAGGCCAGAGAGGACGTGATGCTGGGGATTTTTTTAGGACCTGGAATAGGTGAGCAGAAGTAATGTGGCGACAATTCACCAGTGACCTCTCACGCTCCGTGTCCATGGCAATGAAGGTAGGGGGTTACGGTAGGGCCAGTGCGAGAAGGGGTGTGGTCTCTGGTGACAGAGGTGGGGGGCATCTTCACACATCATCCTCGTTAGTTCAATATGAAGGGGTGGGTCTCTTAATTGGACGGTGACACACAATACAATGGTGGACGAGGAGAGGGCGGACCGCTGAGCATATTCACAAGGAAGAGAGGAGGCTTGTTGGATCTATTGCTCAGAAACTTGACCTTTATCTTACAAAGACTGTTTCTATTGTTCTTACAGTCCTTTACTCATTACTCATCTTCTGCCTCCGCCTCGCTCTCTTTTTTCAGCCAAACCTACAATTTTACTTTTACTGGAGTTTTAATAGTGAGTGTGTGTTAGATAGAGGCAGACGCCTACATCATGGTATAGAAGCCCATTAGGGACTTTATTAAAATTATAGTGTAAACTTGAAAATAATAATAAAATAAACAAATTTTTTTTTTCATCCACAAAATTGGAATGGTTTTTTAACATTTCCTTTTCAGAATTGTAACCCGCTGTACAATATGTCAATAGCTGTTTTCATTTTCAAATTAATGTCAGAAAATAATTCTATGACAAAATAATGTCATAGAATGCCCATACGAGTATGTGAGAATTGCTTTTTCAATTTTACTCAAATAACACATACATGTGTGGAATATTAGAATTCTTTTGTACATTACATTTTTAATTTTCATGTTTACAATATCGTTGTAATAAAGTCCCCTTTGGGCCACCGTATCCTGGATTGAAGTCAGCTGAGAGTTGTATAAACAGGTGCAGGTGCTTTTGTCTTGCATGATTCCCAACTTTTTTTATAGTATCTCTTATTATTCATAGTGAAGTATTTTCCTTCACTAATGACCCAGCAGTAAAAATGTTTTTTTGCCCTTTTTTCTACTATTTTATAGTCCTTTATAGCCCCAGTTCTTGCAGTATTCATGCCCAGTCCCTAACCCCCCTCCCCCGCCTCTCCTCCATGCGTTTGAGTCAATGTGCGTCACAGAGGTTTTAGCTTCAGACACCAGGAGAATCCACCCCTAGGGACACTGTCGGCTGGAATCAACATAGAGCGGGCTTTCCTCCTTGTGAAAGAAAGCAAGGAGGATGAGGAGGAGAGGAGAAAGGGGAGTCAGAGAAGAGGTCATTAATGAGAGCAAGGACACAAACACATGCACACGCCGACCAAAACATAAGCCTTACGGGAGAGGGGGCTCGGCTGCATACAGCACGTGCCGGATGTAGATTAAAGGAAAGGCATGCCTGCATGGATGTGCAGATACAAGCCTACGCTCAGGAGGCACAGCCAAGGCTGTTAGCTGGATGTGGCCCACTTAGTCTCAGAACACAGTATCGTCGTGCCTCTATTTTTGGGACTGCAGCAGTCTAGTTCCAGCCACTGCTGCTCATCACTGCTCTCAATCCCAACCCCACCCCTAACCCTCAGCCCCGGCCCCCCTGTGATGTCCACTCACATTAGGCTCACACACACACACACACACACACACACACACACACACACACACACACACAGTCATACACACACACTCTTCTGACAGCACAGAATAGTGGGATGGAAAGAAACGAGGGAGAGAGAGAGAGAAGTAGGGGTTCACAGAGGCATGCACTCTCCTTGAGCACTGATGACCTGCTCTTCTTTTGACCCTCTTTTGTGAGTGTCTCACCACAGTGCTGCTGTACACCGCAAGTATCCAATGTTTCATCCTAGACTGACAAAAAAACCCACATTGGAATGTTGTTTCAGGTATTTGAACTGCAGGTGTTCTTGATCCATCTTTCCAGATATCTAAAAAAACTTCAAAAGTGAACACATCACTGGAGGAACAGAAAAATTCAAGCACTTTTCATGTACTTCTTTAGTATTCACCATGTGTTCAGCTACTGTTTTACCCGCCTCTGATGCTAGAATATGAATTTGACTGCTATTTAATCAGAAACCCTCGCTCTCTTTCATCCCCTTCTCTCCATCCCTGTTCTGTGCACCCTTTTACCCCCCTCGTCATAATCATCTCACTGAAAACGCAAAACTCAACACACACACACCCATCTCCTCCATTATACTGACTTTACCACCCACACATGCACGCACACAAACCGCATCCCACTTTCCAGAGCCCGGGTCTAGACGTTGATGAGAACGGTACGTTGGACCTGAGTATGAGCAAGCGTCTGTGCAGCGGCGGCGGAGGGGACTCGGTGCTCACCCCTCTAGAGCCCATGTCCCCCCAGAGGCAAGCCGCCCTGCTGGGCTCCCGCTGCTACGGCATGGGGGACGCCGCCGACTGCTGGGACCTGCCCGTAGACTACACCAAGATCAAACACATAGACGAGGACGAGAAAGAGGTAAAGGGCAAATGACGAGCAAAATGTTGGGAATTCACTTGACCACTCACGACGGGTTTGGGGACAGATACATAAAATATATATGTGTTCTATCTGTCGGTACCTTTAAAATATAGGAGAAGTTTCCTGTCAAGGTTGAGTCGCCTGGAAATCAGTTGAATAATATTGTGCTAATTGCAGCAGAACACATTTTGTCATCACTCTTATGCATAACTACGTTTCATCTCTGACCATAAGACTACTCTGCTCTCTGCCCCAGAATGCCCCATCACATGAACACTTTCCTGTAAGGTGTTCATGATGATACCAGGATCGAGACGGAAATGTTGACGAGAAAAATAGCTGTGATGCAGATGATGATTATAAAGCAGGAGTACATGGTAGCTTGTGCTTTTTGATGCTGGTAGACGGTACAGTTCGCGTAGTGTCTGTTCAATGTGTCTCAGCCCAAATGATTTCCCTCCAAGCCGTTGATTTAACACACCGTCTGCAAGTCAAACATTTGCATTGCCGTTTGATTGTCTTCCAGGTTTGGTACCTCCCTGTCATAGGCGCCCGTTTTGGTATCATTAGAAAGTCTTCTGAGGGATTTTTGAGGGAAACCTAATGAATCCGCATGTTAATTGATGTCAGCATTGCCATGCACAGAGGTATCCGCTCTGTTTGTATCATGCTCCCCGCATGCCGGCTTTCTGTTTTTACATTTTCGCTCCTCTCCAAAAATGAATTATGCAAAGTAGCACCTTGGGAGGGAATCGGAATAGCTCATCTCATCAAAGAACTGCTGGAAATCAATGCAGCACTGCTGGGTGCGCCTGTTGGGGGCGTGCACGGGCGCGTGCATGCACACACGCGTCTCTGTCGGTATATGTGCAGGATGTGAATATTCATATGCGCGCGCGTGTGTGTGTGTGTGTGTGTGTGTGTGTGTGTGTGTGTGTGTGTGTGTGTGTGTGTGTGTGTGTGTGTGTGTGTGTACCCATGTCTCTTTGGGAGTGCGTCTGCGTGTATCTGCGCGTTCCATCCCCAGCCTACTTTCCGCCCCGTATGTATGCATGTGTCGTCCTCCTTCCTGTCTGCCTCTCAGCCTGCGCTCCCTTTAATTGGAGACGCTCGCTGGCTGACCCAGCATCACACACTCGGAGACAGCTTGAGCGCCGGATAATTTGGGCTGTATCTGGACCTGTCTCCTTATGGGCATTACTGTACGTACACTGTGAGCGCGAAAGAAAAGAAAGAGGATTTTTTTTTTTTTGCATCAACAGCCGTCGTGCCCTGGCTGCAAGCACTGCAGACAAAGCACAGCCCGGCATGGCACGGCACGGCCAGCAGCGCTTTGACGCTGCGCCGCAGTGCCATCTAGCAGGATGACTGGTGCATTACGAGAGCAGAGCAGGCCAACTCCCCTCAATGTTCTGCTCTCGCAGGCACGCCACAATGCTACACGAATGTGTAATGTGCAAACCGCACACACACTCACACACTCTACACCCAAGTTTGGCACTGAGTCATTATTTCCTTGCAGGGGATCTATTTTCTTTCTCTGTTAGACTGACAGGTGAGGCTCAATAGTCACACAGGCTCAACCATTAGTATTCAAATTGACAAGACTGTATGGTCTGACAGAAGTGTGTGTGTGTGTGTGTGTGTGTGTGTGTGTGTGTGTGTGTGTGTGTGTGTGTGTGTGTGTGTGAACAGACAAAGTGGTGAAGGCGAAGCAAAAAGGCTATTTTATGAGAAACTCTAGTTATGAGTTTCATCATGTGCCAGTTAATAAAATCCTTTCTAACTGACAGTTGAGTGCGTGTGTTGTATAATAACTGCACACGAGCATGATTTCTTGAATGTGTAACGATGGAGCGAGAATCAAAAATAAATCCCTCTTCATCCCTCTCTTCCCTTTTCCCTCCTCGCCTTCCTCCCCCCACACCCCACTCCCCTCTATCTCTTCTTCCTCTCTCCCCCTCTGCTCCCACCCAATCTCAGCCGGACGACCTGGACCCCTTCCACGACCTGCTGGAGGACCGCTCCTATACCACAGACGTCAACATGCCCAGCCCCAAGCCCAAGTACATCCACTGCAAGGAGAGCAAGAAGGACCTGATAACGTAAGAGCCCTCCTCGGCCCCCAGTGTTCCTCCCATCCACCCGACCCCACTTGCTTCTCCCCCACTCACGCTCTGCTCAACCCCCCCCATCTTATTTCTTTCTTTTGTTTTCATCTTTTGTCTTTGCTCCAGTTAACCTCAGGGGACCACTGTCCCTTTCTCTCTCCCTCTTCCTCATCCTGTGCTGCTGGCTGTGCTCTATGACTTTTTATTTAACAGCTTTATCCATTTGTCCACACCAATCTCAGAGCTGGCAGCTTCCTCTGATGCCTTCATAGCAGTCCCACCCCCCCATCCCCGCTTTTGATGCTTTATCATTATAAGACACAACAGTAGACGTCAGTGTGCAACAGCTAGTGTAGCTGATCTCAGGAAACCTCGATATCGATCACAGACAGTGAAGCTAAACTGGAAACAATGAAAACCAACAATAAAAAACAATCACAAACAACGCTCCCCGCTCCCTTTTTCTGTAATTTTCACATTTCCCTCTCCTTCCTTTTGGGCTTATAAATCTGTCTATTTTTCCGGTGGCAGATGTCCCACATCGGGGTGTGATGGAAGTGGTCACTTGACGAGCAATTTCTCCTCACATCGAAGGTGTGACTTCCTTTTCTCCTGGTGGATTCTCTTTATTGTTTTCAGCTTATCTCGACTATGCTGTCAGACACCTGTAGGCAGAATGTCTCTCTCTCTCATATGTTAGCCCTTTGACTATTGGCGACTTGACATGCCGACACAAGGGTGTCGTGAAATAGGGGAAGACTAAATTAATTTAAAGATTGGCTACATGCTGGTTTTTAAGCTAAACCTCGGGATGAAGTGATTTCTCACTGGGCCGGCTGTAAAGCCTTCTAAGCCGATGTTATTCAGTCCTCCAGGCCCTTCCCACAGTGCAATGCAGACTAAGCATTTGCCAATCAGAATGAGAAGACTTGAGCAGAGTTGTCGAGTGTGAGGTGAGTCTGCGAGGGCTGAGTGATAGCAGTCTGGAGGCTGACATGGCTGCATGTACAGTACATGAGATTTCCCCCCGAACAAGCTCACGATTCCAGCTAAGTCGCAGTCTTTGAAAACAACCCCATATGTTAATTCACTATGTTTTATTCACTCAGTCCTGTTTGAAGTAGAGTGCAGAGCACACCATGCGTGAAAACAAGACTTCCTTGTTGTTACATATGAATTAAAGTACTCAGAGGGTTAACTTATTTAAATCAGCTCCCTGCACTTGCATCATGGCTTTTTTTTTGTTGCATTTCCTGGTTGATGTTTTATGTATGCATGCGTTTGTAAATGTCTGCTTGTAGAGACGAGTGTGGTCTGAGAGATTACTTTGTGTTACAGCGGTCGTGGTGTGACTAATGTTCCACTGGTTGTATTTCTCAGTCTCTCAGGTTGTCCTTTAGCCGATAAAAGCATTCGAAGTATGCTGGCCAACAACGCACAAGAGCTCAAGTAAGGCGTGAGATGATTCACTGACATGTATAGGATTTGTGTGTCTTGCTCATTCTGCCAAGGTCCACCTTATTAGAGTTAGTGCACATAACATCCGGATATGGAGTCATGGAGTCATGGAGCTTTATTTCACTGCTTTCCAAGGAAAACACTTTCTAGTCTGGTGATATTTAAATTCATATGTTGTCAACAAATCCCTTAAAAAGAACCAAACTATTGAACAAGTACATTAGTATATATATATATATGTATATATATATATATATATATATATACATATATATATATATATATATATATATATATATATACATACATGTATATATATATACATGTATACATATATATACATGTATATATATATATATATATATATGTATATATATATATATGTATATATATATATATATATATATATATATATGTGTGTGTGTGTGTGTGTGTGTGTGTGTGTGTGTGTGTGTGTGTAAATGTGGTTTTATTGATTAATTAATGCGCCCCTGAAAATAGTCCCCAACAAATGCCTTTCTTTTTGTTTGAGTATGTTTGCTGAAAACTACAGTTCCCAGATGATAAAGGCAATCCCTTATTCTTTTTTCTTGTTTTTATGAAACTAAATATTCATGACCCGTTTAAAAGATGTACATCCTCAGTAAGAAGTGGAACCAATGGGACTGCCACAGACAGGGTAGGGAAGTCAGAATGAACTAACATAGTTTTGGTCTTTTAATGGGATTTGCTGACATTAAGAAAAATATAGACTATTGCCTGCCTTATTCTTATCTAATCCAATAATTATAACCAGTGTGTGAAATACTACCTCTCTCAGGGGCTCTCAAACCCCTAAAGAACACCTAGGACCGACTGAAAACCTCAAAACCACATTTTTTGATGGTTTTCAAAAACTTAAACTAACAAATTTGTATTTATTCATACCCTAAAGTTCGTTTAACAGTCAGCAGCACAGGTAATGCAACTGACAATGAATAGTCAGCAAATGTATATCTGCTCGTATGGATAATACTGGACAAATAAAACAAATATATATGAACCTAGCCTAATTAATACATAATAGCCCCTCTGCTCTAAATTGGAAAAGCCTGATGAAGTCGAGCAACATAATTGTTTTTAAACAGTCTTTAAAGTACGGAAGCTCTGTGAGGTGAGTGAGTAAAAGAAACTCTGGTGATCCATTTTGTAGATCTGATCTAAATACTTTTCTCTCATGTGTTCCTGATTTCAGATAATCTTATTTCTGTGAAACAGGTGGGAAAAAGTTTTTCTAAGTTACTTTTTTCCCATCAAGAAAAACGAGTGAACAAAAAGTTTTGGCAGGTGAATGTTTTTTTTGTTTGGATAATTTTTTAAGATCAAGCGTTTCTTGCTGTAATACTCATTTCAGCCACAAGAGGCTGACGTGCACCACTTCCTCTAAATAGAGCTAAAAGCATTAATGGTGCCTTTTCGGTGGATCACCAGATTTTTTTCTCTCACTTCCTTCTTTGGGCTTCTGCACTAAACAGATAAATGAAAATAATAGCGCTTTGGCTGCACTATATGTGGACCCTGTATGCTCTGAGAAAATGTTAGATTTTAGAATTTGTTACAGCTATACGAATAGAGTGACTGATAAATACAAAAGTCATCCTAGCCCACCGCACAAGACACAGGACCCCTACGATTGTCACTCTAATTATAACCATAGTGAAGCAAATGTTTGCCCTTGCGTTGTCACCTTTAATATAAAAAATGGACATAACAACAGCTGTAAAAACTATAAATATACGCACGACACGGGGTGTATACCTTATCCTCAGGATGCTGCACCTTTGCTGTAGACCCTGAGCCCTTTTTGTGTTTTCTGCCCCAGGTGCCCGACACCAGGGTGCGATGGTTCGGGACATATCACTGGCAACTACGCCTCACACAGAAGGTACAACACACATGAACCGGTCCCTCCCTTTATCTCAATACATCTCTCTTGTTCTGCCTCACATACATCCTAAATGTACCACAAGTAAAGTTACTTTACTCTGCTACTTCTTCTCTCTCAATCACACACACACTCTATATGCTTCAGCTCTGTAACATACACAACATGTATCATTTCTCTGCAGTCTCTCAGGGTGTCCGCGGGCCAGGAAAAGTGGGATAAAGATCATCCACAGTAAAGAGAACAAGGAGGACCAGGAACCTATCAGGTACAGCACAAAAGAGTCGAGCGCTGTTTTTCCAATCAGTACGTTGCTGTTTGGCCGAGCAGGAATAAAGCAGTAATGGCCTCTGACGAGACAACTGTGGTATGAGAGTAAAGTTCGAAGCCAAATCTGAAGGTGCAGGAGAAACTTCAGAGGAGCAGAGGCTGTAGCAGTTTAGAGAGGGGGAGACTCTGCGGTCTCTGGTGAACTCCTGCAGACACACAGGTAAGGAAAGACAGAGAGGCAAGCAGAGAGGGAGAGACGGAGGCAGAGAGAGATTGATCGGACTCTGCCTAAATCCCACAATGGGCTTCTCTGGCCTCAGCCCTGCAGCTGCATTGATTTCTCCGGTGGTGCAGAGCACAAATAACACACTGTGGCCGCTCTCGATCTACTGAGGACAGTAACACTGTTAGTGTGCTCTGTTGACATTCAAATGTCTTTGTCAAATATTTAGAACATTTTCACTCATAACCTTTCTGTCAGATGGCCATTTCTGATGGGGAACTACCTTTGCTCTCGCCAAGGGCAGTAGACTCTATTGAAAATAAAAACCTGGGGGTTTCTAGTCTACCACTGCCTCGATCCATTAGTTTGTTTGTGTTATTGTGTGACTTTGGTGAATCCAAACAAACCCTTTAGAACACCAAAGTCACAGCTGTAGACCAGCAACTCCCGTGTGGTGAGAGGTAAAATTAAAAAAATGTTTCAATAGTCTGGTAGCTTTGAAGAGAGAATAGTGACTTCATAATGACTTCAGTTTGCTTCCTTGTTGTGGCCACTTTTGTGGCAGAAAGACAATCGTTCCTACATGAAAGTTCTCACAACAACATCTCTGGATTATCTTGAGTAACAGGGTCATGATTTCTGGATAGAGACATCGCTTTTGAGTTTTTTAACTGTATTTTTTTTATGCTTGAGTCCCACGAGCTGAATGTCATAAAGTGCCATTGTATTGGAAAGTAGGCAGACATCTCTACTGCCGTTATCTCAACAATCTACATTGATAAATATAGCACTACAGGTCAGAGGAAAAAATATGTATTTTAGATTTTGGGGTGGACTGTCCCCTTAAGGTCTTGAGCTTGGGTGGATGGATTAGTGAAACAAATTCCTCTGACTTCTGATCTACGTTGACTAGAGTAAAGGTCTCGTATTCAACAGAAAGAGCCAGTGTGGCAGACAGCAGTGCACGTGATAACCTCTATATCTCTCTTTGCAGCCAAAAAGCCATGAAGCTGAACTAAAACCAGGTAGCTGCTATTTGCAGACAGACTTGATACTCTCACAACTGTTGCTAGCTTTACCCCATAATCCATTTTGGGAGCTGTGACATTTGGAATAATTTACTGCCTCATTGCATCTGATTAGCACTGGTGCCGATGCCCTGTCAGCATTCCCAAACTGTGATAAGGCTGCCACTGGGACAGCTTTAAATAAGACGATGGTATCTTTGTTTATATCAGAGCAGTGGAGATAGAGGGGAAACAGAAAAATGATGTTGGCTCATACAGTCTGTGGTGTTTTAGTAGTCAGGAGGCAGACACACTGTAGTGTACACCAGAGAGCCAGTAGCAGAGACTCGGCAGGTCAAAATAACACTGTGTCTCCACTACGATGAAAAGATGATGGAATCAACTTTGAATAATGAGCAAGTTGAATGAATGTGTGGCAATAATTGAACTAAACTGTTAAGTATGAACATTCCACTCTGCCCCACCCCCACCCCCACCCCAGGTGTCCAGTCCCAGGTTGTGATGGACAGGGACACGTGACGGGGAAGTACGCATCCCACAGAAGTGCATCGGGATGCCCCATAGCAGCCAAGAGACAAAAGGACGGCTACCTAAACGGCATCCAGTTTACGTGGAAGTCCGGCAAGACGGAGGGCATGTCCTGCCCCACACCGGGCTGTGACGGCTCGGGTCACGTCAGCGGCAGCTTCCTGACACATCGGAGGTGGGTCAAGGGCGCTACGTCCAAGTGCTTCATATCAAGATTTGAAGAGTTGGGTTTCCATTCAATGCTTTGTTTACCAAAACACAAATTCCTTGAGATCCGTATTTCCTTCCTTACAATGAATACAATGAAGAGAACAAATAGTTTGCGTTTCCTACAGATTAAATATATAGGATGTAATGTGTTAATTAGTTAGGAGTGTCACCATATACCGATTGAAGATAACCGCAATGTTCCAAGTTACTACGAGAATCTTTCATCTGGTGCTCTTTTTGCCGGTCAAAAGCGTTATTGTTTCCCAGCACCTCCCTATAGTCGTGTTTTAAGTGTAATTCATTTGCCCATCTTTTTTTTTTTCTTAATTTTCTTTAAATATTGGGAATTCTTTTGGCAACGATAATCATGTAGTGATAATTTCATATTGTGACAGCCCTGTTTCCAGTCTTTATGCTAAGCTAAGCTAACGTCTCCTGGCTTTAGCTACGTGTTTGCCGTACAGACATGAGAGGGGTTTCCCATCGAACTAGCAGCAAGAAAGCGGAGAGTCAAAGCACCGTCTTTGTGTAATATACTGAAACTATTTTTCTCCCTGACGCTGCCTGCAGTCTGTCCGGTTGTCCACGCGCCACCTCGGCCATGAGGAAAGCCAGGCTCTCCGGAGTGGAAATGCTCACAATAAAGCAGCAACGTGCCGGTAACGGTAACTATAACTACCGCTCACCCACACCAACACGAGAAATTCTTCCCAAGCTACAGAGTCATATTGAGCTTTTTGTCCAACACAAAGACTGTTAATCACAGTAATGTGTCACTGCCGCTCTTCCTCTGTAGGACTGGAGCATGAAGAGGACATCAAACAGCTGGATGAAGAAATCAAAGATTTAAGTGAATCGAACTCACAGGTGGAAGCAGACATGATCAAACTCAGAACACAGGTAAGTCACTTCTACATCCAGCAGCCTGTGTGTTTCTGTACATCTGAGTGAGCCAGCACAGCGCCGTACTGTAACATCCTGTCACCCGCCCGTCCTCCCCCAGATCACAACAATGGAGTCCAGCCTGAAGTCCATAGAGGAGGAAAACAAGGTGATTGAACAGCAAAATGAATCTCTCCTGCATGAGCTGGCCAACCTCAGCCAGTCACTGATTAACAGTTTAGCTAATGTCCAGCTCCCTCATATGGTAAGGGCCAACAGGAACGGCAAGCCGGCAAGTTGCAGAACATAGCTGACCGTAGCGTCTATTTTTTGTGCATTTAACCACAGCCGATTGTGCATGCCTCGTCTCAGATGTGGAGCATTGCTTTACTTTCCAAACAGTGAGGGGGAGTTGTGAGATGAGGTTGGATTAGGCATTTTTTCACAGTGGTAAATACTCCAACAACAACGGTTTAGGTGAAACCAAAGTGTATTTACAGTAGTTTACATTGAGGTTTTGTGTGTGCTTTTAGAATGGTGTGATGATTAAAGTATATAGCAAAGTGGTTTACTTACTTTTGGTTGAATTTTTTTTTTTTTTTTTAACATCCATTAACTTCAGTCTTTTATTGTCTATCATTCTATCTTTTTTGGCTCTTGCAGAAGAAGAAAAAAAGTATTACATTCTGTTGTTTGATAGTAGTCACACATCCCGTTTTTCATCCCTCACTATGCCATTCTTTCATGACATCCTCACGTATAATGGATTAGTTAACATTTATTCATTAACAAAGAATCATTCTTTAATTAAGAATCTTGTCTAAGTGGCAAGCTAATTTGATCCTATCCTATCCTCCTTTTATATTTTAGCTGTAGTTCAGATAAGTCCATGATGCTTAGTTAGAATTTGACCTCCGTATTCTGACACCATGGTCTGTCCTGACTCCGTTTGTCTTCATCCATGTCCAGCTTTTTATTTCCCCTGTTCATTTAAGGTCTTCTGTGTGTGTGGCTGTATATCAAATACTGTCCTCTAGTGGTTCAACGTAAGAATATCAGCTTAGTTTCTCAAATCAAACTAACAGAAATGTGTCCCTCCTCTCCCTCCATAGAAACCACTGGCACACAAAGAGCCTCCTCTAAGGAACAACAGCTGCTTACAGCTGCACCAGCAAGTAAGACGATGACTTCACTTCCTCCGTAAATGTTGTCATTATTATGGAAGCAAAGAAAGGCCCTACAATCCTAATACTTGATGATGACATTTATTTCAGAACACATCATAGCCTATAAGAAGATTTTCACACTGTTAAAGGGTAACTTTGGAATTTTTCTACCTGGATTTTCACATGTTTTTGTGTCTAAGTGACTTACAGGGACAACAAGTTCTGCAATTGGTCCGGTATTGAGGGAGAATGCTGCAGATGGCAGCCACTATGTGATCACCCAGGGTAATTCCTCACCTTCAATGGACATCCACTAAAAGAGTCTGACAACTTTATGGAAAGAGTCTCTCTTCTGAAATCTCAAAAGGTTAGATATGTTGCCGGAAGACAGAGGTTGAAACGCTGTAATTTTCTATGTCATGGCTGCATATTTAGATGATCTCACAACGCCTCAACATCTAACTTGTAAAAGTGGCAACCTAAAAATATGGTTGCCATTTTTAGTCACCTTATATTTTGAGTAATTCAAATTCTCTGCAGTTATAATGTAACAAAAATAAGCAGCTGTTTGCTGTCCCTATTTTGTATATGATTAAAAAAATTGTGCCACTGATGGCAACCAAAGGCCAAGAATCGGTTGCCAATTTTCAACCCTGACTGTAGAGGGCTGCCCATATTTATTTGAGCCGGAGAATACGGATGAAGCACTCCTACGAATGAAGAGCGGAGGAGGTGAACCAGTTGCTGCCAGGCCATGAAGCTCAGGAGGCTGCTGGTGACCCTGTGCACCACAGAAGAAGAATACTGCATGGAGGTGGGACCTGTCGCTGGCCCATATTCAGAGCTCACAACAAGAATTCTACTTGAGCAGGAGTAACAATCTGAGCCTGCCAGAGGCAAATGCAAGCACTGTTAGTGGACATAGTAACATCACATTGACGCTGTGTAGTTCTCCTTCAATACTGGACCAATTTCAAGAAACTGTTGACCCCATTAGACACAAAAACATGAGAAAACAGGGTCCAGGTTGAGAAACATACTCCCAAGTCACCCTTTTAAATCCTCCCTCACCTCTGCCTTCCTCTAACAGCTTCCATGTTGTGTCTTTGGTTCCTGCAGGAGCCAATAAGCGAGCAGAACTTTGACGCCTACGTCACCACCCTCACGGATATGTACTCAAGCCAGGACCAGTACCAGAGCCCAGAAAACAAAGTCTTGTTGGAGAACATTAAGCAGGCTGTTCAAGGGATTCAAGTGTAACCGGTCGGCAACGAGAGAGACTTTAGTTCCCCCAACAGGTGTGGGCCGTGAATCAAATCCACATACAAACAGGCAGTGATGGTTTGGTATTATATAGTGTTATTTATTCTAAATTCTGCTCTCTCAAAAAAAATAAGAGGTACGATGCTTAGAAAAGACCTCCAGATGATTTCTTTCTTTTCTTTTCGGGCCTTGCTTTGAAGAAGAACACAAAAAGAGTCAACGGCAAAATAGTTTTTGAGGACATTCACATTTTGTACGTTTTCATATGAGCTGACATCGTGTCATGTAATGTTTCTAGCTGCTCATGTATGCACATTTTTAGTGTATATTTCTGAACAGTAAGCTAAGGATAATGGGGCGCGAGTTCTTTTTATTGCTTGACGGCAAAGCATTTTAGATGAAAAAAAGAAAAAACTGGACAGTGAAATAAAAATGAAAAAAACTACAAGCAAGGAGGAAGCAACTTCTTTTTCTCCTCACTGGATGATTTTGGACTCAATGATTTTAGATGTTTGTTTTTTTTTTCCTTCTTCTTGCGTGTAGATTGTTCAAGAGCAAGAACCGGTTTGCGAATCACTTTATTTTCTGACAATGCTTGAGAAACGTTTGTGTTTTGTTTTGATGAAGAACAAAAAAAACCTGAAAAAAAACCAAGACGTGTAGCTGTAGGTGGGGGCATTTTTAAACTGGTGCTGTAAATGAATCTGGAGAGGAAACTGACCTGATGTATGTATGAATGTATGTATGAATAGTTCTATTGTAAACATCATTACACGGAAACCCGATGGTGGAAAATCCCATGATCTAGGAGAGCCAATTGATTCCCAGAGGAACATGTTCACATGCTCATCCGAAACTAATGTCAAACAGAATGATGTGTAAAGACAATGACCACATTCTAGCCTTTAGGTGTCAAATCTGCGCAATTTGGAGACTTGTGTTGCTTGGATCAAGAAACGTCTCAGCAATATAATAACTAAATCAGTTGTTTATCGTAGGTACGGAATGCAATCTGCAAAGGAAAATGAAAAAAAAAAAAGGTTGGGTATATGCAATTTCTTGTTTATAAGCATAGTGGGGTAACATGAATCTTTTTAATATAGCCTATGTAAAATATTGATTTTTATACAAATCTTTTAATACAAAAAAAGTCTTTTTAAAAATGGAGGAGGGAACCTGGACATTGAGTTTTAGAAGGGAAAGTATATGAGTTCCACTTTTTTTCTGTACGATTTTGCACAGGGACACCTTCGTTTCCATGTTCTGATGTTCTCACAGAAACTGAAAGCAGTACCCGAGAGCCTAAAAGAAGGGTTTCAGAGGGTTTTGTAAAGAGTATTTATAGAGTATGACAGCGGGACTTACAGGGTCACTGTCCCCACTTATGTGCCAGTAGACTATTTGCACTTGTCCTTGAAGATATTACCCTTGCGTACGGCGGCGTGCAATTTTTTTTCCAGACGACCTCTTTGGCACACGATTGGAGCAACCAACTGCTTGGAGCCACTGCAGGCGTGGATTTAGTACCACTGAGAGAGAGAGAGGAGGAACAGGGACTTGGAATCAGAGAGGAAAGGATGATTATAACCATAGCAGTGATACTGTCGGCTGTTATCAAGTGTAAAAACATTGCTCTTTCATTTTTGCTATGTTTTAAGACGATGAAGTTATCCCCCAGCAGCACTTTATATCTAATCACTGTACAGAGGATTAAATAGTCAATCAGTTCAAGGTTTTAAAAAAAAAAGACAAAAAGAAAAAGCTGAAGAGATGGTGAGACGAGACCTTGGAGGGGCCCATGCGCCCCTCCGTTCTGTTGTTCTAGTTGCTAGCGATCATGTTCAGAATTGCCTTTTTCGAGAGCTAATGCAAAAGGTGCTTGTCGTTCACCTGATTGAATCTCATCTATTGTACTTTACTGTCCTCCTTTCGGGACTCTTACTACCCATCATCCATGACTGCATACGCCTTTTTCCACAGCATCGTGTCTGCAGCTTTTTCGCCAATATAGTAACGCTTCGGTAGAGTAATAGCTAGTACCAGTCAGTTTTTTGAATTAATTCTCATTATCAGTAAAAAGGGAAAAATGGATTTTAAAGCACAAACCGGCTGCTCATCTGATGTTGGTACGTAAATAACCAATCTGAATAGAGTTATCTGTGACTATCTATAGGGAACACAAACAGGTTGTCACATATTTAGGAAGCTGACTTTTCATATAAATTATTGTGATTTCATCAGAGTTTTATTATTTTATTTGAGCCGATTCATTCTAAAGGTTGTTTTTCAGTGGCCATCAACAAAGACAGGATTTTGTATAAACTATTGTGCTCTCTGTGGAACTGAAGTTTGATTTATTTTTGTACTACACAGCATGGATTTGTTGACATTTTAATTTTGCTATAAATGTGTGAGATCACAAGTTGCTGTGATATTTCATTTATAAATTGTGAACTTTGTACAATTTTTGTCATGCTGGATGTTGACACATCTTACTCTGAATAAAGTAAAAAGAAAAAGAAAAAAAAAAAAAAGTGTTTCCAGAGGCCTGTAAAATGATTTATTCTGTGTTCATTACAGGTTGATGCTGCAGAGCCCCGTCTTCATATCCATTCTTTTCTTTATTATTATTATTATTTTCTTAAACAGTTTCATGTACAGTATATATGGCCCAGTATCGCAGATCACACACGTGCCTCAAGAGGCTTGACTGTTAACATACACTCCACCAGCAGGTGTCAGCAAACTCAAACTGCACCAGCTCATGCTGGGCAGCTGTCTGAATCATTACAGTGACCTGCTCATGAAAAGCAGCTTAATGCCCCGAATTACGTTCAAAACATAGCCACCGAAATGTAAACTATTCTCAAATGAGCATTGTGTTAATCACCGTGCAAAACAATATAACATATTACTGCAGTATGTGCTCTCCAGAAAAGGAAGGAAAACCCTTGAACATTGTTCCAGTCATTGAAAACAACACAGAAATTGAGAGAAAAATGCCCCTGGAAGTGACTGACATTACTTGACAACTTGTCTTAGTTGAATAATGTTGAATTGGTTAGCGTGTTTAGTTTGGTTGCTAAAGTTGATGTGCTCGCTAGCTTGTGATTCAACTCATGCAAGGAGCAGGTTTCAAATGTGTGTTGGGCATTGCACAGAGAGTTGGATGATAATGAGCGGGAAGTTGGGGTCAAAACAATGAATAAGAGCCCAAAAACCCCGGCTAAACGCTGGCACAAACACGCTACTTTTTTTACTTTGCTAACATTATCTCTTGAAAATGGACCATAACATGACGTGCCATGTTTAACTTTTGTAGCGTTAGCTCAAGGTGTGACTAGATGATATTAACCAGCAAATGGGCTAAAGTATAGAGGGGTAAACTGATGAGAGTCTAACAAACTCGACTCTAAGACTTGTATATTTAGGTACAGCATGTAAAGTTCAGTTCTACATTTGTCAGTAGGCTATTGTTTGTGTTACTGGTGTTCTGGCAGATGGTTAATGTCATTCATTAGAGAGAAAAGTGATTCAGTAATGAATGGTGCGACCCCTGTCTGTCACACGAGCTAGATCTCTGGACAAATGAACTCCAGAATACGGTGGGAACCCTGTTAAAGCGGAGTACAATTTCACACCGCTTTTCTTATGTGATGGCTCTTTAATTATGATAATCTGCTTTCACAATGGAACAATTAAAGAACAATGGAAGGCTGCTTGAAATGGTGTAAATACGAATGAGACAGCACTTTGTTGCAACATATCACGTTACCATGACAACGTTAAAAAAATATATACAATTATGGGTATTTATTTTATACTTGTTACTCCCTGATGTGAACGTTTTCCAGACTCTCACAAGGCGCTCATAAGATGAGAGGTAATTTCAAATCTTTGTTTCTGTGAAAATGTCATATTCCAGGCTGAACACACGTGTGCCGTTCTCTTTGTTTACCTTTTTTTTACATCTCCATGCTTCCACTGTTACCCCTTATTTAACGTCACATTGCAATGAATTGTGGGTAATTCCCTTGGGCAAAGTCTGAATCTAATGCTGACTTACGGAAGGGGTTCATATAGGGCTCAAAATGTCTGCGAGAGAGCGCTCAAACATCGACAATTTGACAGTGAGACAGTCCTAAACCCTCGAGGGCTCTGCAGGAGCGCACCACAAAGTCTGTGAGTCTGTGAGTGGAGATTGGGATTGGGCCACAGTCTCTCACACTCAACCACTTACCAGGTGACATCAATAAGGTTCAGGGTTTAAGGCCTTATGGGGGGCATTGGGATTGGGCCAGTGTGTTCTGTGAGAGGGGTGTGACATGAACAAAGATCCCCTGCAGTGGATCAAACCATGGATGTTGCAGTTATGCGGTATGAGCTTTAACCATCAGGCCACTGGTTCATCCCTACTTGGATTAGTAGACAGTGGTGGAATGTAAGTACTTTTACTCAAGTACTGTATTTAAATGTGAATATGCGGTACTTGTACTTTACTTGAGTATTTCCCTTTTATGCAGATTTATACTTACTACTTCACTACATCTCAGAAAGAAAATATTGTCTCTTTGTAGATGTTACGTATCCCTCTGTGATAATTTGCCTCTTCGTGGCCATTTTGAGTCTGTTTTGTGTTTCTGTGTAATCATTTTGAGTCTTTTTGTAGTTGCTTTGTGTCTCTGAATAGTTGTTTTTGGCTCTTTGTAGTCTTTTTGAGTCCCTATGCCCTTGTTTTGTGTCTTGTTGGTCATTTTGAGTCTCTTTGTAGTTGCTTTGTGTGTCTTTGTGGTTGTTTCGCTCCTTTTCATAGTCATGAGTCTCTTTATGGTCTCTTTGCATCTGTTTTGCATCTCTTAATACTTGATTTAATATCGTTTTAGTCCCTTTTGACTTTGTTTAGTGTCTCTTTGTATTTAGGTTGTGTTTCTTTGTGATTGTTTTCTCCCTTTTAAAATTGTGAGTCTGGCTGTGTCTCTTTGTAGTTGTTTGGTCTCTTTGAGGGTTTGGGTTAGGGTTAGGGTTTACCCTCACACTTTGGGCTCCTGTGCTTGTGCCTCATAGGCCTGTTCAATGATCCATCCGTGCCGCCAACATCTACTTGATTGATTTGGATTTCATCTTTGCCACGTGTGGTGTTCTAAAAAATATGTTAATTATCCTCCATTGAAATTCTCTCTGACACTGTATTCATAAACATGAACATTTTGTACATCTTCCTTATCTCCTTCAAGCTTCGGGGCTGGTATTGTTCGATTTTTAAAGAGGCATTTTTTTATTTAAAATTTGTAATGTAGCCAGTGTCTCCATGAAGATCTATCTCATGGAATACCCCAGTGTGTCTGATTACTCAAGGTCTACTGGTGGGTGCCATCTTTCATTGGCTCTGGCCTTTTCATTTCACTTCTCCTTTATATTTATAATTTGCAGAGGTGAACATGCATTGGTGTTGTTGGTCTGTCACCTGCACTCTGGCTTAGAATAGCCCCAGCTCTCACATCCACAAATGACACATGAACAATATTAGAAATATTCATCAGCGGCATTTGCGTGTCAATATGTGTAAGTTCATCATCATGACCCAACAGCTTGCCAGGAGACATATAAACTGATCTTACTGACCTGGGAGTGTCTCTGTTTCCTGTCCTCCTCTGAGGCCACAGCTCACAAACAGCCCTGAGTAGAGAAAGCAGAATGATTTCAACTAGCAAGGCAAATGGTGTTATATTGTTTCACATGAGCCTCCAGGGCTACATCTGACAAGTCAGCCTGTCTGGAGTAGACATGATTTGTAATCCATCAGTAATTCATGAATCTGATTTCCTTCTTGGTGTGGAACAGCTTCGGGGGTACTGTGGATCATTTATCAGCTTGAAAAGAGGCTTGAAATATGACCTTGGATGCTAAATAGCCTTTGGTTTGGATTTAGATTAACTCTAAAGAGTTTAGATTAAAGAGTGGATGGAGAGCAATAATGGCCCTCCATGAGAACGCGTCAATACATATTGCTAGAATAGAATGCTCCCTGTTAATAAAAAAACACAGTCCATAGAATATTCTGAAACAATGCTTCCGCTGTATATCGGTGCTTCCAGTCTGTCAGGCTGTGGAAATGCTAACAATAGCAATGGGACAGCATTGCTAGCGGTGGAAATGCTAATAATGACACAGCAGCATGCCAGCAAATAGCAGACACAATTACCTCTCTCACCCACACAATACAACAACCAGGAACACCAATGTGGATTGATACTGAGTGGCGTTCCAATTTGATATAAAAGACCAATCAGAGGGTGTAAACTACCAGTCTACTTACTGGTTGTAAGTAAAATATTCTGGTGAGGAGCTCCGTAGTGTAAAAGAGGGCTGACTGTCAATTTGTGGTGTGAGACTGTCATGGAGCTTTACTCAGCGGAACAGCTATCCACAGTTTTTCAGTTAGGCTGTTATGTTATTTTAAAACCCAAACACGTGTATCTGATGTTGGTATATACATCACCATTTTTTCCAAAAACATAAAAAGGTACATTTGAATAAATTATTAAAAATGATCCTATATCATCATTCTGTGTGGTCATGCCCCGTAAAATAGTAAATATAGGCCTATTATACCTGATAACCTTCAAAAGTAGTGTTGTGTAGTGTCATCTCCACATTTACCAGCAGATGTCAGCAAACCCAAACTATTAACATATAGACGCTAGGCGCAGTGATGATGTAGGTATAGGCCACAGATAGTCTATGGTGTTGGTTGACAGGCTTCATGTAAATCTGTCTGTGTTTTAGAAATACTGGGATGTCAACTGATTTTAATGTACATGTAGTTACAGGCACGGTTCCTGTTCTCGCTTTTGATTGGTGCGCCAGTGCCAATAAACCCACAGACTGTACAAGGGCCTACCCAGTGCTCGGCCTTCCTAATTATGCACACCTGTGATTCATGGTAAAGCTAAACAGCCTACATTGTTCGTTGGAAGAGAGTAGTAAGCCAATTGTATTTTAAGTCATACCACGAAAAAGAAATATATCTTAGACATAAGCTAGCGTTAGTGTTATTGAAATGAATGTTTTAGTGCTAAAATAATGTGGACTCTGTGCTTATAATAATTTGTAGGCTATCTTAAACATATTTTTGTATTCTTGCTTGCTGTTAGCGTAAGCTATCATTAGCTATAGTTATTACTCAGTAGCTAACGTTGTTCATTTTGTCTCTCTCCACTAGTGGCAGTAGGCTGTAGACGGGACCTGCACCAGGGGCCCTCGAGCTAAGCTAACGTTAAGCTAGTAAAGTGAAAATGTGTTTTCTTTGCACACCTTTGTTCATTTTTGTCATATTTCTCTTTCAATGCAAACATTAGAACATGACAGAACAAGCACAGGTGTACCGGGCAAAATTGCTATCATTGATAATGACCTGCATTCCATGTAACCAGTAGGTATGCCGGTTGCCGAGCCCTGCGCTTCAGTGATGGAATACATTTGCTCAAGTAGTTTCTACTTTATTGTTGAAATAGGCCTGTAGCCTACTTTACCGTATTATTTCTATTGTATGCTACTTAAACATCCAATTGATTATATGGATATTTTTTTACTCCATTAAATTTAACATTTGGCTATTTGACAACCAGCTACAACATTGATCAATAATAACACTTATAGAGGCCTGCATACCAAGCCGTTTCATTTTCGATACAAGCACATTTTACTTCTGTAGTTCTTTCTAAGATTTTGAATGCGGTACTTTGCTAATGGAGTATTTTTTTTACACTTTTACTTTGGGGTGTGAATATTTCACCTCTACATGGTCGGGACACCTTCAATGAAAAGGAGCCATGTCCTATAAAGTTACACTCCATGTTCCTAATCAAACATGTCTACTGTTTAAAAAGCTCTATATCAACCTGAATCCAAATATGGAGGGACTCCTCGCTCTTGTAGTTTGACAAACAATTTAGAATGATTAATTCAGTCAAAAGCTTGAGATGCATCCAGGAAACCCATAAATATTGTAGTGTTATGTTTCCTATACTTACTAAAAACGTTCTTCAGTGCATAAATATGTAAGTCTGTGCTATGTTTTTAAAAACCAAATTGATTGTCAGTGGTTATTATATTCTTGAAGCCTATCTAAGAGAATTCGTTGTAATACTTTATACGCAATACGGAGCAATTGGTCTGTAATTTTCAATGTTGGATATTTTATCTTTGATTATTGGCTCTAACAAAACAGTCAGGAACTCTGCCATGCATTAACAATCCAGAAAAACACATGCTTTGTTCACTGCCAATTTCTCAATGGCATACAACACTTCATCAGGTCTAATAAACACACCAGTATCATTAAGAACATCACCAATATTAAATTCATCACTCTTCACACTGTTGAAAATATTACTATAATGTTTACTCCACAGATCTGCAATATTGTCCAAACCAGTAGCCCATCAATATTGGATGGCAAGGGCATCTTAATGTTATTGGCAACCTTAACTTCTTTCCAGAAATCATAGACATTATTCTGCTGAAGCTTTTTGGCCATGGAGTTTGCCCTCATGGCCTGTTCATTTCTTGTAATAAAGCGCACAGTATATTTAAATCTAGCAAATTTGCGTGTTTGTTGTGTTCACACTCTGGACCATATCTTGCTTTTCCTGATAAAATCCAGTTTTTAAAAGCTTCTTTAGCCTCTATATGGAGTTCAGACACATTCCATCCTGGCCTGAGATCATGTTGTTTAGTGCTTTATTTGCAGAATAATTCATTGCCATTATTTAGACAATTCACAGTTTTATCATACATTATGCATAGATTACTATTGTGGTTTTGGTTTTTACAGTTAATGTTGCCACACAGGATTGTATTACTTTATATTACTCAGGCTCTTATCAGTTTGTGAATTGTAATGCAAGAAATCATCTTCTGTGAGCTTTGACCGATCTACATTAAAACTTTGTTCATGATTATCATAACTGATCAACTCAGGTCGACTCTCAACAATGAATCTCATAGAGACAGGTATGTGATCTGTTGTAGCCGCTCATACAGGATAGCAACATGAGCATCAGTTGTACATATATACAGTGATCCAGCCAAGAGGTTGCATGCTTCACTGTACTGTATATGTGTAGCTCTACTGGCAACAGCACTTTGCTGGAAATTACCAACTTGCTATCTTGACAAAATTGCATGAGGTGTTGACCAAACAGAGTTATTATCTGATATATCAGCAGGCATTCTGCCACGCACGGTAGATCTGTTGTGGATTCCCCTGCCCCATGGAAATCATTAATGACCGAATGAAGTTAATCCAGGTCTTATTTGGCTAATAAAGTCTCTTGTATACACAAAGGTATCGGCGCTCTCCATGCGCGTGTCAGTAACAATGCGTCGCGCTCTGTCCCAGGCGCAACCACGCGAGTTATTGGACACAACTGTAATATGTCTCACGAGCCTATCTGCAAGGCAGCAGATGCCCCGGCCTCAGGCATGTTCCTTTACGACAACTGAACATCGTCAATTTCTTCCTCTCACTCTTCCATTGGTCTATTCTTTCCTGAATTTGTAACACACAGCCCCATCTCTCTCTCTCTCTCTCTCTCTCTCTCTCTCTCTCTCTCTCTCTCTCTCTCTTTCCCTGCCTGTCTATCTCTCTCTCCCTCTCTCTCCCCCTCCCTCCCTGCCTGTCTCTCTCTCTCTCTCTCTCTCTCTCTCTCTCTCTCTCTCTCTCTCTCTCTCTCTCTCTCTCTCTTTCCCTGCCTGTCTATCTCTCTCTCCCTCTCTCTCCCCCTCCCTCCCTGCCTGTCTCTCTCTCTCTCCCCCCGTTGAGCGAACTCTCAGTTAGTGTGTGAGAGGCTCGGCTCGGCTCACTGCTAGCAATGGCGCTGCGGGCTGGCCAGCTCTTTTCTCGGTGTCTACTCGCGGTGGCTTTGTTACTGCTCGCCAGCGGACCGCAGTTTGCGCTTTGTTGTCCGAGTCGCTGTTTATGCTTCAGAACCACCGTGAGATGTATGCATCTAAACTTGGAAACCGTGCCAGCAGTCTCTCCTCAGACTACCATTCTGTAAGTAGCTTTTCCCCTGAAAACTAACGGGAACCCACCCACTCCAGACGGGACTGCAATGAATGCTGAACGCCTGTGCATTTATTTATTTCTACATTTGAGGCCTGTGGTAAAGTTATAAGGGCTGATAATCTTTGCGTTAATTATTCACTGTGTTAAAACAAACTTTTTTTTAAACTGCTCAATCACTGATTAAAGTAGTAATGTGGGTGCTGTGGTAGTGCAGAGGTTATTACAATGTCTGGGAAAGTTTTCACCCACTTGTGACACCTGCCAGTGAGTTGAGCTGCTGGCTGTAGAGGTTAATGAACAGGGTTTAGGGTCACACAGCTGGTGAAGCAATGTGGAGGGCCAGGCTCTTCACCAGAGTTCCCCTACATGAAAGAGCTGGTATGGAGAACTACTGAAGTGTTAACATCTCCTTCATGGAGACATGCGTTGATTCATTATATTGAAACCTACACAGCTGGACAATAAGTGAGTTGATCAGAACCTCAGTCCTGTCCGTTAGTCTTCATTTGGCTTGTTGACATTCTTTGGGGAAATGTGTACCGTCTTGGTATCCTGGAAACCTCCTTGTTCAAGGACAGGCTTGACGAGTAGGCTTGCTTTAAACAATGGATCCTGACACACATTGTGATAGAGACGCTATGTGGAGCAGCTCTCAAAGCGGCTTCCTCCTCTGTAGTCAGAACAGTCATCATTGTGTTTGGATGGGTTTTGTTACACAGGTTAAACTCCATGTTTGACTACCCCCCTCTGAGATGAAAGGAAGGAAATACTTCTCAGTTGACAAGCTCTTGTGAACGTGGTCCTGGTTGTCAGGAGCACTCTGCTACAGTCACCCAACTCAACAAGTTCATTTTTGATGTTCGCTGGCCACAGTTTCTCAGAACTGCAGTGACAGATCTGTCCAATCTCCCAAATATGTTGCACCCATTGTCTTTAATTGGCCTCTGCGATCTTGTTGTGCATTGAGTCCATACTGCATGGACCTATTAATAGCTTCATTCAGCCTGTGCACAGTGGGACAAAGAGCCACTCAGCCAGCCTGTAGCACAGCAGCATGAAGTAGCCTTGTCCTCTTGTCGTTTGGGGTCAGCCCACAGCCCATGGTGCAGCCCTGCCCAGATACCCCCAAAGGAAAGATAAAAAGTCACCACAGCAATGAAAGGCTTGTTTAGGTCTTGTGTAGGATGTGTCTAAATCTGGTAGCGGGCCGATCGGAGCAGGAGAGCATGCTGTGGTTTCCCAGAAGCCTTCATGCTGGTGAGCTTTGAAGCAGCAGCCACTTGTCGCTTTCCCCCCCTTACTCGGCTGTCATGTCAGGACACGAATGAAGTTCCTACTTACTGCCCAGCTCTAACTCATTCTGCTCTATAAAATGTCCAACCCCAAAAGATCCGAGACACCACACTTGAGCTCACCTAAGAGTCGGTTCCTTGGCTGCAGTTTGTGGTCTGTTTGCTGCGGCTGATCAAACTAAGCCTCATAGCGTGGTGGTCTAAATGGATTGAAACATGTCTGTAGAGGAGTGCACAGTGTACAGCTTCTAACTGTAAGTGTGTTTTCTCCTTTGGTTAACTTTGGAGCGATACTGTTGCATCAAAGGTCTTGAGGTTTCAAGCTCTTCCTCTAGATCCTGAGAGTTTAGCAGGATTAAATCATAGTGGTAGAGCTTTCAGAGACTCTTGACCTGTAGCTATGTGCTGCATATATGTAGGCACTGCATTCCTCCTTCAACCTGATGCTATCATAAGAGTGTGAGATGATTCGCCATACAATCCTTTAGCACACAGGTAGTGTAATCTGATGGACAACAAAACATAGTTTAAACATTACAAATATATACTCCTACTTACTTATGGCATGATTTCAAGCAGTTTTGTTTGTCATTAAATGTCCTTCATTATGATCCTTTAGTTGCTGACATGTGAGATCCAGATCGATTGATCGAGTCAAGGCCCACATCTACACTAGGGTGTACATGCTGCTTATTATCTTTGTTGTGTCTTTAGCTTCAGTACATGTGGGGGACTCACTTTAGGTTTCAGTAGACTGTGAAACTCTATATGTATGCAGCTCTACAGTATCATGTTTAGGATGAGATCATATGATTAGTGTTTGAGTCGTATTAGTGTCTTCTTCAACTTCTTGAAACTCATATCTATTTGTTTTCTGTGGGCCACGGCAGTAGAGAAGTATTGACTCAGAAGTACTGCTGCATGTTGGCTTTGTGCCAACAGCTTTTCTACATGACACTAGGAACAAGGAACATGGACATTTTTTCCCCAGATTTTTTTGGTTCTGTGCGGCCTAAATAGTTTTTCAGCTGTTTTCTCTAAGGACTTTCTGTTTGAGGCATGTCGGTAGATTGCGTTTCCTCTCTGTGATGACGCTGCTGCATATCTTCCCAGGGATTTGGGAGTTTGAGAAATGATTACTTTTACATTAGCACTATCAAATATGAAGTGTTTTTACTGGTATTACCTCAGCAGCTCAACATGACAAGTGAATGTAATCCGTCCCAAAACCAAAATGTTGATTCTTTACTTTATTATCATCGATAGTTGTAAGTCGTTAGTGGCTCAATAAAAACACCATTCAAATATTGAGGAAATCAAGTACCTCAGCAGTGTACTTCAGTACAGAATAGTGTATAATGTGTATAATGTATCTGGCATTTGGTCAAATGTAAACAGTGATGTAAAATGTCTCTAACTCCAATCCAAGTACTTTTACCTCCAATCTGTACTCCGTTGAAGTACTTCAATACATTTATTTACTGTTAAGTTGTAGAATTGTCACATTAAACTGCAGTTTACTGTTTCTGTGTGTTTAGCTCCGTTAGCTGTTAGCTCTGATTTGGCCCACTGGCAGCTAACAGCTAACTAGATCAGTGATAGTAAGAGGATGAGAAGACACGCTCCAGTGGAGTCAGTGCTCAGTTCATTTAGTCACATGCTAAGCGATAGTTATACGTACGTGTGTGTGTGTGTGTGTGTGTGTGTGTGTGTGTGTGTGTGTGTTGAGTGAATGGCAGTGTTAAATGGAATGAGTGTCCAGATCATGAGTAGAATCTGGTGTTTTGGCTCAGGAAGGCTGCTGAGTGAGTTTAGTCGGGGTTGATTGTGTTCCGGTGTCACCGGTTGTAATTGCACTGCATGGTTCTGCCTGGTAATGGCTGTGATAAGCAGACACATTTCTGAGCTCTGCATGGAGAGCTACCTGGTGGTCAGCGGCCAGCCATTGTTCTCTGTCTAAAGGTCTTTCACCCCTCACCCGGCTCACGGCCCAAAACAGTGGCTGGTCTCCCTGAGAGTAGTAGCGTTTGTGAGTCAGGGAGGGAAAGTGGAGTTCCATTGTGTGGAATTTGCTGCAGTCAGGCTTTGTGAGGCGCTCGGTCTCTGCAGCATTATGGAATGCAAAGCCAGAAATCCCTAAAGCTTCACTCATTTGCACAGGGAGATTGGGCCCAAGATAGTTGTTGACAGGACCTCCACTGGCCCCTTCCTTTGCCCATCCAATGCAGAACAGCTGGTGAATTTAGGAGAACACTGGTTCACATTTCTTCTGAATAAGAATTCTGGTTATTTTAAACCTGATTTTACTAGGTGATTACTTTTCAAAGCGTACTGCACTGTGTGTACAGCCACTTTGATAGAATCATGTTCTTCATGGAGGGCCAAGGCAGCTTCTAACAAACACACAAAAACACATGTTGGTCTAAAAATGATGTAACATTGTGGGTTTGACTATCCAGTGGAGAGCAGTGGTACCAGCTGTGGCCTGCGGTGTACATTGGCTAAGTGACGTAAGTGCGACAAATAAGTAAAGGTCAAAAAATACCCAGTAAATACCGAAGATAAGTCCTAATGCATCACCATTACGTGCTCAGCATTCCCAGCTGAAGAAAGGATATTTGTGAGCAGACCTGGATGGGACAGTGGGTAAGGAAAGGTTGTGTAGAGTTTTGAAGGACTCTTGCTGTCCACCAGCACTCCCTTGACAAGAAGCAAATCCATGTGGTTTTTACACAGGATGTGCTTTGCAGAGAACCGTCGCAGCCATGTTTGGAGATCCTGGTTCACTGTTCCTCCAACCGAGCGAGGAGCCGGCCATGTTCTTGTTTAGGAATGACTCATGCACGCCCAAGAGTCCTTGGCAAGCCCACTTGGGCATGTGTCACAAAGCCAAACGACTCCCCTGACTAGAGAGGGAGAGACTGAGAGGAGAGGTCCACACATGGAACTCAGATGCTGGTGGAGTTGGGCAGCAGCCAGGTTCACTCGTCCTCCTGGCTCAGACAAGAATTTAGAGAAACCTCTTCTGAAATGTTTTCATTGCAGCTATAGTCCCCATTTGAACAGTTTGGCATCATATGACTTTAGTTTGCTTTGTTAATACACAGAACGCTTTAAACCTACCGTGGTAAATGCCATGGTTGCAGATATGCACATCAGTGGCAGTGGCAGATATGTTCTGCTGCTAGTGCTATGAGAGTGGTTGTTTTCTTAGCAAATGCACTCCAGCTTTCCTCTCACTTCCAGTCATTGCTGAGCAGTGACATTAAGCCTGTACATCATGCCAGTGGTCTGACCGTTCAGCTACAAACATGGATCCAGGACAATCATTTGTCACACACACAAACACAGGATTTGTTGGGGATATATGTCTTTACCCATGAATCCCAAACTGTGCCCACATTGAATGATGTGTCATTGTTCGTGCTGCCTGCTGTTTTTGATGCTGAGGTTTGCCATGTCAGTAGATATAAGTGATATCCTGTCAGTGCCACGCAGATGTATTGCTCCTCCCTAGTTGTCCAGAGCATTAGTTAACAACCTTAGAGGCTTTACTACCCTGGCAAGCATACGATCCTGGTAGTGAATCATTTCACCGTGTGTCAGTGCTCTGAGGTGCCTGGCTAAGGGAGCACATGGTTGTTTATCAGTGTCACTGACAGACATGATCATTTACTGCAATAAATCACTTTTTGATTTGACAGCTGTCTGTTGCTGGGGTTACCATTACCAATTGATGGGGGCTTGGGGCAAACCGCCCCGTAAAGGTTCAGAGCGTGCTTTAGATACAGGGCTACCACAGGGAGGGTTTCTCTCTGTGTGCTCTTTTGTGTTCAATTTAGAATCAACGGATGTGAATCCTTTGTTAATGTATTACGTTATATGAGGACTAACATAGAAGAGATTGTAGTAACTGCGCCCCCCCCCCCCTGAGACCACATCCACATGAATCTGGTTCAACGTGTAAATGTGTAGTTGATCATACAGCAGAGGTGTTGTCATTAAACAGTGTGGATGTTGATTTAGTCAGACAACATAATTCAATAATTAAATAATGATAAAGTCAGTCCATACCAGATGTTGGCTGTGATTCATAGTTTGGCTGTCTGCCAAGTGAAAAGACGACAAAGAAGAAGAGACTTAGACGCAAACTGTTCTCACACGATGTGGAATGTGGACATCGTCTGAGTGGAGCTGCTGGTGTGTGAAATGTGTTGTAAAGCAGTGTAATTGTCCTGTGTGAGGTACTCTGTCCCTACATCACCTCAGTGCACTCACTGGACCTGCAGTTCTATCTCAGACAAACATTGTCTAGTCTAAATATTCTAATTATCTTTGAGAAATGTAAGCCTTGAGTTTAGTTTATGCCAAAAAGCTGCAATGCAAACAAAAGAATGTAATGATAAACTTTGGCTTTCAGTCTCTGGTACAGTACAAAACTCTCCCAAGGAGTAAATCTTTATTACATCTTTTATTTAAAAATCATTTTCCTGTAGTCTCTTGGCTCCGTTCTTATCACATTCTTATTATGAGCCTAAGTGTGTGTAAGTGACAAGTGACTTTGTTTTCAGAAAGAAATCAAATGATCCTTAGTTTTGCCCTCACTGTATTAATGCTATAACTGTCACATTCCCATGGCTCCGTCATTACTGAGCCAGCTTTGTGTGTTGGCAACACTCAGAATAGTGTGTGAGCCTCTGCTGGGCAGCTAGCCTGGCTGATTATAGCTCCCTCTGGCACAGTGCCATCAATACACATCCATGGAACTTTTGATATGTCCCGGAACAAATAGCATAGAACATGCTCATTTTTTGTGGTCACCCAATGAACGATTTCCTGAAGACAAATTCTTTGTTTACTAAATGTCCTCCATACATACCGCTGCTTTTCAGTACAGCATCACAAAGCAGCCTGATAGATCCTCTTGTTCCTCTGACAAAGTGTATCATTACTTCCTGTTTATTTGTAAAACAGTTGGGGATTTTGCTGTCATGCTTGCAACAGAAGCATTTGTATTAGTGTTACTGTTATGAATTAGCATCATAAAAGAAGAGCCTTGTTGCTGATCTTGTTGTGGATGTGTTTGGCACGCACACAAGGCTTTTATTAACAGATCCACAGACAAACGCACAGCACAGTTCAGAGTCAAAAGACACTTTTCAGTCTCACTTGGTGCAAGCCTGAGAGCTCTTGTGGGATACATCCAGACACCTTCCATCTGCAGCTGATGCTGTGAACACAGCCTGCTGCCACAGATAACACGCAGTCATCTCAACCGGTGAGACACACAAAATAATAACCACCAACCAGGACTACTGCTTCAGTTAACAAACTTACATTGACCCTCAGCAATCACTAGTGGGAGAAGTCAGGACAGCAGGTCTTACAGGGGTTTGGATATTTGTGCTGATAGTATAGAAGACAGCACTGTGTGTGAATGCTGTGACCCTTCCATTGACTAGACTGACCCCAGCAGTGATCACAAGCAGTGCCTTCATGTATGCACTTGTGATGGGTGCTGCTTGAACCAGCACGTAGCCCTCTTCCTCCTCCTCCTCCTCCTCCTCCTCCTCCTTCCCCTCACCTTATCTCTCTTAGCTGGAGGCACATAGGCAGGACAGCCCCTGCCTCAGCATGTTGGGGGAGCACTCTGCACCCTGGGCCCGTTGCTAGGGAGGTGAGAGAGGTGCTGTACCTGTTCACCCAGCAGTGAAAACCCTCAACCCTCGCTCCACTCAGCATGTTTTTGACATTTCCTCAGTACTCCTGGTGCATTAAACCTGTTGATGTGTTAGAGTCTTATCTTGACATTAAAAACTTCAGTGGGGTTTCTCACACACATACTGAAGGTGGTGCCAGAAACAACAATATCATCGTAGCTGAAGGACGTTTCCCGCAAATTCTTGCACTCGCTCACAGTCTATATGGAAGGAAGTCAGCATGTGAAAAAGTGAGACTCCGTCTGATTGCATCCATATGTGAAGGCTGTTACAGAGCCAATGACCTATAAACATTTCACCCACAATGAAATCAGTTGATAGCAAATCATTTGGCCCTCATTTTCATAGAAATATGAGGAACCAAAAACTCAGGAATGTACAGCTTTATGGAGCTTACTTTGCCCAATGTGCACAGAGTGCAATAGATTACATTAATGCTAAACTAATGGATAAATACAGCACATAAAATACATACGTAAACCTGGTAGGGCTGTACCGAAAGTCTTTTTTTTTTACACACAAAGCTTCTATTGAAGTTTACAAATGACTTGTATCTTTTATCAGTCAATTTTGACTTTTGGACTTCACAATGTACTGGAGTTATTGGAAATGTTTGGACCACAAGAGTCGGAAGCAATCCCACTTAGCCACCAGTGGAATTCTAATTCTTCATATAAGAGACTAATCTCAGTGTAGTCTGGTCTTTATCTGCAACTGTGCTGAAATACCAGCTCTGAACGCGATGAATAGACATGCAGCATTCAAATGTTGATTCACAATTGGAACGTCAACGTTATGAATGAACTTTGGAAGTATTTGCCACAGCCCCAAAGGTTTGGGATGGATTTCATAGCAAGAAAGGTTGTGTCTGACAAACAGCTTCTCCTTCAAACTGAGCAAAGGCTGATCTCTATTCTCATCACCCCGGCGTCTTGGCCGTTTTGCATAATCATTGGAGAACATTATGTCTGTGTGACGCAGTCTCAGAGTATTTGCTTTGTAAGGTCATTGGCTAACTAGAATGCTGGGAGACAGTTGAGCTCTTACTGGGGGAGTTGGTCTTTCTAGAGGAGAAAGGCTAATGCAGTCCTCCCTTTCCTCACTGCTGTGATAAATCTGCTGTGTGGTTCTTCTCTTTGGCTGGAAGTGTTTTCAATAGACTTTTGTCTCCGGATGCCATGCTGGGTCAAATAATGCAACAGTCTACCGTGGTAGCTGTAGATGTGGGATAAAGCAAACCGTACATTGGTAGGGTGTGAATGCTTTTAGGAATAGTGAGGGCTGATGTAAACCCTTTCTAAATGCCTGGTTCCACTTACACAACTCATCTTGTGAAAATACATTTAGCAAATGGCTTAGCTGAAGATCAGATGGCTTACAGCCTAAGTTCCACAAACATAACATCAGTGTTCCACTGCATCACTTGTCATGCTGTGGCTGGTAATGCCACATGGCTGAAGGAATGACTTCACCTTCACAGGGCTGTTTAGAGTATTAGGGTCTCTAGCTTGTCACTGTCATGGCATGCTGAGTCATTCTTTGTAAGACCAGTGCCATTATGTCAGAGCATATTGTTGTCATGACACAGCCTCTTTAAAGTAGGACGTTAAAGGAGAAAGATACTGAGACCTGCTGACTGCTGCACCAGCCCTGTGATGGTTTTCTTTCTATAAATCTGCCCTCATGATTAAAGCTGGACAAAGGCATTCTCGTGAAATGAGTAACGTTTCCAATTATCCTTCAGGATTATTTTGTGACGGCTCTGCTGTGGACTCCAGTTCATGCTGATGTGTATTGCCTTCCAAGTCTACAACAAACTTGATACTTTCCTCAATGTAAATATATTTTGTTCTGTTCTACAGAGACCTGAGGTTCAATAAAATCAAGGATTTACAACCAGCTTCCTTCAGACGATTGAAGAACCTCAACACACTGTAAGTCTTTGTCCCTGCTCTGCTTACATGACTGTGAACTGTTGTAGGCATATATTACATTGCTTTCTATATGATGTTTAATAGTAATAACATCCTGTTGCTATGAACATGCAATGAAATCAAGAAGGCTAATACTGAAAATGAACTAAGCCAATTTCCTTAAAACAGCACTCGGAGCAATTGTCGCTTCCCAAGGAAGTCCTGTTTGTATCACACACACACACACACACACACACACACACACACACACACACACACACACACACACACACACACACACACACACACACACAAAGTACATTCTTGCTCTGTTCTGCTTTGGTTTCACACATGTAGGTCAGCTCGTAATCTATGAGGAATTTATTTTTCCACTTCCACCCAGAGAGCTATTCATCATATGTCCAGCCTGCTAGATGGCGCTGAGCTATTAAAGCAGAAATGTTCCAGGTTTTTGTGTTTTTCAATGGCCACATATTAGTTTGGGCAACCTTGTAAGCATGCTTTAACTTATGTAGCCATATCAGTATTTAGACTGTTCAGATGGCTGCTGGAATAAATCAAACACACCTCACCTTGTTCAAATATTTGCAAACATTATTGAGACGCTTCCTCATCCATGTGTGCTGTGGTTGCTGCGAGGTAAAGTAGAAATGTGCACTAAAATGCAGCAGTGAAAGCACTTTCATAGCATAACGCTAAAGGTGAAGATGTGTGGATCCAGTTCTGTATCCATAGTTAACAAACATGAGAATATGTGCAGGGCATGGCCCTAGTGGTTTATTTGGTTTCAAGGCAAGAGAAAAGCCTGTTGAGGGCTTTATATCCTGAACAGCTCTTCATAGTTTCTGGCTGCACTTCCACACACTGCACAATAACACACCGTAAAGTCTATCAGTCTTTGAACTACAGCAGCAAGTCCAATATTACTGTCATACAGACAGAAATATGTCTGCAATGTCCGTTGAAGGGGAGAGCCTTTTGTCGTCTCTCAAGTTAGTGTACATTTGAAGCCAGAAACTTTCTATTTTTGTTGTTCGAAGAAGAAATGCATCTAATGATGTTTTTTTTCTGTTAGGTTTCATGCAGCACTACACAAAAAGAGTGAACAAGTGATCACTAACCATTAGGAACTCCAATTGAAATCATGGCGCTTTCAAACTGCAGAACAAAGCTGATGACTATAAGATGACCATAAGAACCTCTTCCATATGTTTTACTGTGCCAACAACTGTGAATGACGTTATACTGCATCTTGTGTTGAAACGGACACAGCAGACTTACAATGAGGCCAGAACAAACCTACTGTCCATCTTGTAACTACAAAAGAACCCTGTTTTCTCTCCTTCACAGCCTCCTCAACAACAATCATATACGAAGGATCCCCAGGGGGGCGTTTGAAGACTTGGAAAACCTCAAATATCTGTAAGTTGCCCTCATGTCAATTTCGTTTTGCATTTGCTGTTGAAGCAGTTAAGTCAACATAAGATGAAGCATGATGATACACGTCTTTAAAAACAAAAGCATGCTCGTTGAATGGAAATGTGGAAGACAGCTGATGTTGCCAGACTGCTCAGTCAGTGAAAATGTGTCAGAAACAGCATCAATGAGAAGTCTCCCTTTGTCTGTTCCTCTGTACTTATGTGTCTGAAAGTGTCGACCTGGAGGCAGAGTGGAGAACAGACTGTGGAGGCGTGTGTAGCCTCAAGGTTTCTGAGGGATTGCTAGTTTGCTTCCTTTGTTAGTCACTTACATTATCATCCCACTGGCCTACGTTGTGCTGAGAGCACAGTCTGGGCTCAGTCAGGTATGAGAACCTACATACGGTAGAGGACATCGGGACAGACCTTTGAAATAGGGAAGGGTATATTTGATTAGCTTGATATCCTTTTGTTTGGTGAGATGTATTGTACATTTTAAGACTGAAGACGACGTTATGTGATGTGGTCTCTGATTAGGCAAAGCTAGGAGTCTGCATGTTGAAAGTAAACATATGAATATAGATATATTAGCAGGAACTACAGATAAAGGCCCGGGAAAGAAGTAGCGAGACATAATGTTACATCACTGCCCAGCTAACATCTTGGACAAGCACTGCCCACTTGAGACAAGATCATAAATATCAGCTCAAAGAGAGAGAGAAGGAAGAGGGGGTGAGTAGAAGGGATGTGGGCTTTCCTTTTGTTTTTCTCTTCAGCTCACTGACACACAAACATACACATCCTCACATATCCTCTCTGTGTGCTGTAATAAAGTCCTGTGGCTCTTTAGTAGCTCTTTTAATTACAGTGGCCCTCTCACCTAAAAGCAGAGTTGATCCTTTGTGATTAGGGTACGTCCCCCCCCCCCCCCAGCCTTCTCCCTTCCACCTATTCAGTGGTCTCTAGCTGGGGGCTAGATTGTATCTCCCACCTCACCTCCTCACCTCCTCACTCCCTGTCATTTTTCACGTCGCTCTCCCTCAACCACCTCCACATGTTTTTGTGAATGTTAGTGTAGATCATTTAATGAAGTGATCAGCAGCAGTCATGAAAAAATCCATGAGTCTTAAACCAAAACCCTAACAAGAACAGTGAGGAAGAAGGTGAGTCAGGATGTTAAAATGCATACTGTCTACGTCTTGATGAGGAGTACCACTAAAGGATATCTGCTCATTAAAGTGAGGCCCCTTGAGATTTATGTCCACAACCTCCAAATCCAGTTTCCCCCCTCCCCACACACACACACACACACACACACACACACACACACACACACACACACACACACACACACACACACACACACACACAGGATGCAGTCCACTGTGTTTCACATTGAATACATTTTTTTTGACCATTTATCTTTTTACATATGATAAAGTTGTTTATTTTTGTATAAACCTTTCATCGGCCATAGTAAGACACCTGATAGCGTTCACACAGAGAGGTCATTGCACTCATGTTTAGTTTTCCATACATTGCGTCACTTGTGAGATCTGTATTTGTCGTCAGGTCGCTTCATGAGTGGAGTGGTGGAGAGTGAAATGGAGAGATGGCAGATGAAAGGATGAACAGCTTTAAGCCATTGCTTTCCTAGTATCACATTTCTTTAACATGGATGACGGAGAGAAAACATGCACACGTATAGGTGCTAAAATGCAAGCTGCATATTACTGCAAGTCCCTGACAAAACAGGAGACATGGAGAATGATTAGACACACAAGGAACCTGTGATGTCATACTTATTGTTTGTCCATTGATATTTTTCCTGAGATGTGCAAATATCTAATTGTTGATTTTATGTGAATGTTTGTCTATTAATAGTCATTGACTGAATGTAATACATTCCATGAGTGATTTATAGAGTAATTCAATATTCTGGTAAAAGTCTTAATGAGTGTAGAATAGCTTTGTTTACTTTTGCTTTTTTTGTACTTGTAACCACCCATAGCGACATCTACCGATGTCAATGAAGCAGGGTAGTGTAGTATATTCTTTAAATAGATGTAAGTCTGCAGTAAAGACACTGTACAAGTAGTAGCATACATTTCATTTAAAACCAGCATCTAAACAATCGTTATTATTTCAGATCCTCTCTACTTTCTCTCATAATAACCAGGTAGAAGTCTGATGATCCTGTGTGAGAGTGTGTGTGTTACTAATGTTACTGATTATCTCTCCTTTCAGCTATTTGTACAAGAATGAAATCCAATCAATTGACAGACAAGCATTTAAGGGGCTTGTCTCTCTTGAGCAACTGTAAGTGACCAACTTCCTCGTCCACCTTTTCCTTCTGCTCGACCAGCTGCTCCTCCTCCCACCTACTGTCTCTTCTCCGTCTGTAAGACACCTCTACCCCCCGAGAGATTGCTATAAGCAATCCATGACGCCTGGTAAGGTCTACATGGTCTAACGTGATTTATAAACCCCATTACAGTTAATAAACAACGATGAAGTACAAAAGTGTCCCCGCACAGTTTGGCAACGGAAGTGCAGCGGAGTCCAAAAGCTTGTCAAGCTATGCAAGGGTATTGACCACCAAAGATGGTGAATGCAACCTCAATACATTTAATTTCCATATCTGTGTGATATAAGTGAGTAGTAGAATACTGTACATTAACAATTGACCAGATATTTAGTGGCCATATTAATACATGTATTTGTTGGAGAAACCTGTAACGTTACACCAGAGAGAGATCACCAGCACACGAGTCACTAGACGCTTCCAGCTACATTATCTGTGTTCATGTACAGACATAGACTTGTATTGACTTTTGAAATAGACACTAAAAACAGTGCAGTGGTAGTCAACACGTTTAATAGCTCGCAGCCAGTGTTATCAGTTTAACCAGTGACCGTGTTAACTGGAGACTCTCAGCCAAATGCACCAACAGAACATGTAGGTGTCCTTTTAAAAGGCTTCAATCTATTTTAAATACAGACTCACGCTCACCATCCCTTTATCTAAGCTATTACAAGCAATCACAGATGCAGTGGGTTGAAAGTCACCAGTTAACGCTGAAACACCTGTTTCTCCGAAGCAGTCGTGATTATGTAGGAATTCTATAGAACTTGAGTCCGCTGTTGGAATATCAAGTCTGACAACCAAACACTTTGATGCTGAGGACAGTTTCAATCCTATTTTAAAGCTCGCTAACTCGTCTAGATTAATGTAGCAAAACGCCACTTCCGTTTCCAACGGGCGCACGCATGGTTTTGATGACGTCTGCTATAAAAGGGTCTATAAATTAAGTCATGTACAGACCGGTTCAGCTGAATTGCATTGCAAGGCAACAGCTTGGGTCGATGTTTACTTCCTGTCATTCACAGACACTGGAACAGGAAATAAACTGTGACACATTCGGAATGTTTCTGTTTACTGTGAAATGGTCTGTAGACCATTTTAACGGAATAACATTCCAAATGTGCCCCAGTGTACTTCCTGTTGCAGTGTATGTGAATAACATCAGTTGACAGGAAGTAACCATAGAACCAAGCTGTTGCCTAGCAATGCAATTCCGTTGACAGAGATGTCACAGATGTTGACATCATGTGTTTTGGTCTGTTATGAATGCCGTATGACATGGCTGTGTAGGCCTTACACCGGTGTCATGAGAGCTCTGTTAGTTACTTGTCACTGCAGTGACACCTTCCACCCCCCACCCCCCCACGTGCGCCCCTCTACCACTTTTCCACCGCCACCATGCATGCAGTGTGTGCACCCCCCCATGTATGCCGCGCTGACCCTCTTTGACCCCTTTGCATGAGTCGCATGTGTTGTGGTCAGGAACACAGATATTTGCCCCCCACCCCCCAATGCAAAGCTCAAAGCATGTTATCTAGCCGTGTGCTGCTGGTAGTGCTAGCAGTGTGGTGCTGGAGTCAGAGCTTCTGCTTGAGAGCAAAGCTTGACTCACGTCCCGCGTCTCTCCTGCTGCTGCAGAAACTCCTCTTCTGCTCCATTTTGCTGTGACCTGCTCTAAGTGTTTATTTGTCAGAAAGCTATCCTGTATGTTAAGTGTGATCACATTAAGCTGCTTCCTGTGAGTCTTGACACTCTGAAACTTCTGTGCTGCTTTAAAAAAAAAAAAACAATACTAAAGTTGTATTGTTATACACGGGCATGTTTGAAAAGAAAACAACACACTAGCTACTGTTGATTGATGTTATTAATACCAATTGTGTTTTCAGAGTTGTAATAGAACTTGTGTGACCATTGTGTGCAGAAATGATCCCTGTAGTCTGTCGATGAGCCAGTGCGTCATTATCTCAATCAATATGGCTGACATTTCCTTTAGCAAGGAGGAGACCATGACTTACTGCACTCAACAGAGAACAAATGGCCGATTCACCACGTCAATCCAGTCCCAACATCAGGCTCCCTGCCTGGCAGCTGTTATGAGTTTCGCTACAGCAATGAAGGATTTTATATGTGGGTGACAAGTTCTGAGCCAGATTGCATATACTTTAATAGCTCTTCTTCATCCCCACTGGGCAACAGAAGCCTGAAGTCACATGCTTCCTTTTGAGGCGATATGCACTTACATTCATATATGAGCCACCACCACTCATCTGTTGGTGTTATCAGCATGCCAGTGGGGTTCTTAGTCAACATAGGAGCAACGTGAATGCAAAGTAGGGCATCTTCTAGTTAGGGCTGCACGATTATGGCCAAAATGATAATCACGATTATCCATCCATCATCTTTAACCGCTTATCCTGTTCAGGGTCGCAGGTGGGGCTGGAGCCGATCCCAGCCGACAGTGGGCGAAGGCAGGGTTCAGCCTGGACAGGTCTCCACACTATCACAGGGCTGACACATAGAGACAGACAACCATTCATGCTCACATTCACACCTACGGGACATTTAGAGTCAGAACCCAGAGAAAAAACACATGCCGACATGGGGAGAACATGCAAACTCCACACAGAAGGGCCGTCCAGCCCGGGAACCGAACCCAAGCCCTCTCGCTGTGAGGCAACAGTGCAGCCCTGCTCACAACTGTTTTGATCAATACTGAGATTAGTATTATCCATTCATTTTTAGGGACAAAATATTTTTTTGCACTTTTACATTTCAATTAACAGAGCGCTGCTTTCACTTCCATATTGTCTGACATTCCTGCAAACGTACCAATTCTTTGCATCAAAATTAGACTTACATGTGTTCAGTGCAGTTTTGTTTTGCCCGTCTGCTCCCTAAAACAGGTAGTATACAGTATATTACTCTTCTACTCTTTCAGGAAAGTTTTTTACAGGCTGCATGCGGCAGCATGACAGCTCCCCAAAAGTGAAGCCAAGAACATCTGGCTGGCCTCCTGGCAGCTGGTTGTTTACAAAGTTTTCTGCAAGCGGAGCACACATTCTAAACATCAATATCATGGTCCTTCATGTTCACTTAGTTGTGTGAAGCCAAAATGGTGGTCGTGATTAATATTCTATCAATTGTGCAGCCCGACATCTAGTCCTCTTATCACAGATAAAACCGCAGCTGATTGATTTGATGTCATGTCTATCTAAAGTTGTAACAGCTATACTGGATAACAAATAGCATAGTTGTGGGATGCTGATTGATCCTAGAGGGAAATGAAGGACTCCAAACTCATCTTACTGATGTCTTCATCAAACCTCTCTGTCTTTGCTTGTCTGTCCTGCGTTCATGTTGGGTGTCCAGTACAGCTTGTAAAAATACAGCAAAGAATCAACAGTTGAGATGTCCTTACAGACAAAACTAAAGTGGATTTGTATGTGTGGAAGACATCTAGAGGAAAAGTGCATTTTAGTTTACATTCTGTGCTGCATGTAGTCTTTCTGTGTCTGTCTGTTTTGTTGCTTTCCATGTCTAAACAAGCAGACACCCAACTGAAGCTGAACTTTCAGTTACCATTCAGTTGGATTTCATTTCCCTAACCTTTTATTTGTTAGTCTATGGTTTGATTTATGTTTTCTCAGCTCAAAGGCTTTTGGGGGCATAAATTATGTTTGCATTCCATGAGATAATCGTCGTGCTTGCTTTTCACCTGTGGGCAATCTCATTTCAAACTTAAAACTTCAGCCAAAGATTTTCAGACCCTGTATATCAACTGTCCAAGATGAATGCCTGATGTACTCCCGTCTGGCTGCATTCACCCAGAGCTAGATATTTTCTTAGGTGGTTATTTTCAGTAATATGAAGTGCCGGGGGTGGACAGGTGAACAGGGATGACTGGAGGACACGTCAGTGTTCTCATTTACCCCCACCTCTTTGGGCCATGCACTTCTATTTAGTCAGACAGGGAGCCCTAATCCACTTTTACTGTGCTTTGTCTACACTTTGTTCTTCTCCAGGTACCTGCACTTCAACAACATTGAGTCTTTGGAACCAGAATCATTCACTCACCTACCAAAGCTGGAACGACTGTAAGTTCATCCTGTCTGACCAATCGCTTAAGATTCCTACAAAATGTACTGTACGCAGTTCACACACAATCCTACGTTCTCAGGAGGAAGAAGCAGATTCCAACTTAAATGCTGACATAAATCAATAGATTAATAGATCCAGCGCCGCTGGATTCACCAGTGCACTTGATGGAAGCCAGAAAGCAATAACTAACATGATGTACTTGGTATGGAATTAAAAGCGTCAAGTCGGGCAGGTCCAGACTTTGCTTAGCATGACATTGGAATGACCTACTGTGGTAAAATGTCAGCTGCAGTATAAATCAGTACAGCCAAATGCCTCCTAACAAGCCTCTGAGGCTCCATGTATAGTAAAGAGATTAGTTTGTCGTTGCTTCAGACAATAATACGGTAATGATAGCAGATTGTGGGAGTTGATCCCTGACTTATATTTAGTTCCCATGAAGCTAATTTAGTGCTGTGAGATGATGCAAGTGTTCCCTTGACTCTGTAGTTTATTTGTTGAACAGATAACTCAGACCTATGTCTGTAAATGTATTGGGTTTGCATGTCTTTGCTTATTATACTGCTTCCAGAGATACTCACATGGGACAATTGGTCAGAGAGAAAGAAACCAGTGGAACTGAATGAGATCACAACTTTCAAGCCAGAGTCCTGGATTGGATTGAGGATTGAGAACACATCTTGGCCTCATTAAACAAAGAGCTGAACTAATGGCAACCACAGATAGGAATGTCACACTGAACATGATCCCAGATTATATACTGCACTAATATTTATCGCTTATATTGTCATGGGTTGCAATAGTGAGTTTAACTTCAATTATCCTTAATTACTAAAAGTACAGTTGTCCTATGGAATCTGTATAAGGTTACCTTGATGTGTCGACTTCATATTAAATTCATTATCTCTCATCTCATCTCATCTTCAACCGCTTATCCGGGATCGGGTCGCGGGGGCAACAGCTCCAGCAGGGGACCCCAAACTTCCATTCATTAGTGATATTAATAGTGCTGAGCCTGATCACAATAATACTATCTCTGTTAACATGCTTTTATTTTTTGTCAATAACCAGTCAATCAGCTACTTTTGTAAGTGATTTAAAGCTGTGGTTCTCTTAAGTACAGACTGACATAATGTCAAGTGGTGCAACGGATCATAAAACTCACGGTTCAGATCATATCATGCAGCTGGTCTACGAGGCTCCAGACTATTTTTTTTTTTTTTGGCGCTGTCCGAATAATCATTTCAACCATCAAAAATTCTAAATGTTATCCTTTTACTTTGTTTTAGTAATTAATAGTAGGTTTTCTTCATAAAAACACACAATTCAAATTATAGGGAAATAAAAGATTGTGTTTTTATGGATTAAAACAAATCTTGTCATAAGTAGTTTTAATGATGTATTAAGCTGATTTGAGCTAATGTAAACAGGTCATAAATCATCACTAATAACTATATATGTTGCTCTGATGTCTGTTATAATTTACCTTTGCCCAACCTTCATTCGTTAGCTATTAGCAGTGCTGCTATCGTTACTAACTCTCCTCCTGTCAATTTAAACACGTATTTGTTGTTTACAATCTTAGCATCAGAGATCGACGACTTGAAAAGCATGAATGCAGATGTCCTGATCGCATATTTTACTAAATATTGGCAGTCACCAACAAAACTTTATTTAACACTGTGATGGTTAACGTAAAACTGTAATTAATCAACGCTTCACATGCGTGCTGAACCGCGAGGGGGGGTCAGTACGGATCACAGATGGACAATGGTCCATTACAACCCTAATAATGTCTTATATGTAGTCTGTTAGCTGCCTACGAATGCTCTGGATATGAACTTTCTTGATAACGTGTACATGTACTGTCGCCTCTGCTACTAAAACTCTCCACCAGATGTCTTAAGGGTTGAAGAAAGTCCTTAAATTCCTGTTTCATTGTCCTTGTTTATGGGCCAATGGCTGCCCAGTATATCCATACTTCTCAGTCACTGGAGAGAAAGAGAAGAAGGAGGGACACCTGCCAGTCATGGTGGAAAGGGGAGGGAAGGGAGCCCCAGATGCACACTCTGAGTGACTTGTTGGGGAATATCTCCATGGTCACGGTCAAAGCAGTCACTTTGGTAAAGTGTCCAGAGAGCATATCTGTAGATCGATTTCTACAGGTTGGGATAGAAGATGAAGAGCTGTATCAAAGATTATCTTGGTTTAGTTATTTAAAGTCACAGTGCATAGGATTTAGTGGCATCTAGTGATGAGGTTGCCGATTGTAACCAACCCAATACCCCTCTGCTCACTCTCCGTGGCCAAGTGTGTCGGAGAACTACGGTGGCCTTCAGGTAACGTAAAAACATGAAAGGCTTTCTAGAGCCCGTGTTGGGTTTATCTGTTCTGGGCTACTGTAGAAACATGGACACGCTGCCTTTGATATGAAGGGCTCATTCTAAGCTAATCAAAACAAAACGATTCTTAGTTCCTGGCCAGCTATATTATGAACGTTGATAAATCATCTTACAGTTTTTCTCTCTCTCACTCAGGTTTTTGCACAACAACAGAATCTCCCAGCTCGTCCCGGGAACCTTCTCTCATCTTCAGGCCATGAAGCGACTGTAAGTGGAAATTTCCCCAACAAACCCCTGAACAGCTGTGTTAGAATGTCTCTATCAATTCCTGTGTCTCACTCCCATGACAGCCAGTATCAACTGGGGCCTGTTGTCAGTTCCATGCCATATAACCACACTACACGGTTCTCATGCTTCCTTGGCTGCAAGGTGCTTTCTATCTCAAGGCTCACAGCGCAGTCCTTCCCATAGTTTTAGTATTCTCTGTTAGAGTTAGCTTCACTGGAGATTGGAAGGGACTGTGCAGGGCAGGATGTGATGACAAAAGCAAAGAAAATGAAAATTTTAATATCCATCTTGCACACAAGATGCTTAATTTCCCCTGACATATGAGAATTCAGGGTCTTACAACACGAGGCCAACTATCTAACACAGCTTTAAACCCCAACCTCCTCCAGCCAACAGGCAGTGAAGAACAATCAGCAGTTTGACCTCATTGTTTTTCACCTTCTTGTGTTTGCACCGATGACCTTTTAAGAATGTGTTAGATCTCAGGCCAGTGCTTAAAAAGACTAAGATAAGCTGCAGTTGACTCATGGCAGTAGTGTTGGAGGATATATATATATATATATATATATATATATATATATATATATATATATTATCACTCAGACCCTGAAAGGATAAGTGTGACTAAAAATCTAATTTGTTCATAACACACTTGAATAAGGGTCACATTGTGGTAGAACTGAAAGCTGGATCAGTTACCAGAGGGGGAGGCCAAGCAGAGAGATAGTTTCCCACGGCAGCAGCAGAGAGTCTTCCAATATGGCCCTGCTGAGCCCCATGTTTGGACTGAGCTGGACCTGGCTATGCCAGACCAGTTTGAGTTCATTAACTGCCAGAGAGGGTTTACACAGCACCGCTACATGCACAACTCCACAGCTACAAGTCATATATATGCTTTATTGATGGACTACATGCCCATTTCTCACCTGCTGTGTGTTTGCATGTCTGCGTGTCTGTGTGTTCAGGCGACTGGATTCCAATGCGTTAAACTGTGACTGTGAGCTGCTGTGGCTGGCTGACTTGCTGAAGCAGTACGCTGAGTCGGGCAATGCTCAAGCTGCTGCCACCTGCGACTACCCCAGCCGCCTACAGGGCAGATCGGTGGCAACGCTCACCGCAGAGGAGCTCAACTGTGGTATGGAGAACATAACCAGACTTCCCACTGAGCATGACAATTCCAGAATATCACGGAATGTTTGCTGGGGGGGGTCTGACAATAGCAGGGTCTTCATAAATCGATCACTTCTAGGTATAATGTCAAATATAATTAAGAACTTGTTTCAGCTGTTCCATTGCATTGGCACCTCTCCGCCTCAGGCCCAGCTGTACAACCTAAGCACTCTGACTGGTTATTAAAAGCCTCCTTTTTGAAACTGAGAGAAACAAACATCTGGGCAAGCATACCTAAAGCCAAACTGCACACACGTGGTTGCCCAACAGCACGCATGTGGTTTCCATGTTTCTATTCCTATACATGCTCTCCTAACTTAAACCACAACTCAGTCCACATACAAAACCTACAGCCCTCCTGCCAGCAAATAACAAATAGCAGGTATTCATAGTCACCCTGTCTCACACAGACACAGACACAGGTGTATCCTCTCTTTGTGTCTGAGATCTGCAGGCACCCAGCTGTTTCACTCTTCATACACCACAACATGTGTCTCTAGTCTTGGTAGAAGTCAGTCAGGACCCCCTTTGGCCTCTGGTCTCTCCAGTATCTGTCCACCAGCAACTGCTTAGTGTTGGGATCTGGCAGTGTATGATATGTATGCACATATGCATGGGTGTGATGGTGTGATGGCGCGTCCACAGCCTTCTCATGTCATTGTTTTTAGTCCGTTTTGTCATCTATACAGGGTGTAGTTACAGAACTAAACACTATACAACACTAACAACACATACCATGAGGGTAATTATCTGTATTGGTGATCATATGTATGTATTGGTACCTGCTTGACCACAACCATGCCAGCAGAGCTTAGATCAGCTTGGATCCATTTGTTAAGTCTGCAGGAGGGACTTAAGCTCTGTGTAGGTCTGCAGAGGGGAATGAAACCTCTAAGTCCTATTCTCATTGGGTGGTACGTAAATCATCAACCTATACAGACCTGAGACGACCTTTGTCTGAGTTTAAAGACCTGTTTGTGTGTCTCTAATTATAGTCTGAAAGTTTTTATTGTTGAATATGTATTCTCTGAGCTCATCAAATGATAACATCTCTTCACTCTCAATGATTCGTGAGACACAAGATGCCCTGCAGCTTTGAAGGCTGTATTGTTCCATGTTGGGTGGGATGCTTAGCTGTTCTTGTGATGCCAATATGTTTTATATTTTTTGGAAAATGTACTGAAAAGAGGTATGGAAAAACAAACAACATGACAAAAACAAAAACAACAAACCACCGCAATGCAGGATAACATGTACCGTTAGGATGAATAAATTGATTATATGTTTTAAAGGTAAACTTTTGCTGGAGTATCACTTGCAAGCTTTACAAGTCAAAAGGAAGTATGATTAAGTACAGGTTTAAGTGCACTGATGCTGCTTAACTGCAAGTAGAAAAGAAAGTCTGTCTGGCACATTTTGACTTGGTGTCCATAACAGGCGGTTAGCTCCTGCAGTAAATCCAACCGGCTAAGCTCTGTGTTTCCTCCAGCTCCCACTGAATGCTTTCGTCTGGGCCAGGCAGGCGGGCCAGTTGGCAGCTGACTGTAACCCAACCACATTTAATTCTCAGCAGCTAATTTGATGGCACCAACTTGCCCATTCTTGCTCAAACTTACCCCCTCCACTTCATCCGTCCGCATAGCAAGACAGATGAAGTTCCCCCTGTGATTGAGGTGGAACGATGCACTGCGGGTGGAACAGCTGTCAAAACAGCCGCCTTTCTTCAGATGAAGTGCCCCCTCTCTGCACAAGTGGTATCTGATGAGCCTGGCTTGACTCCTCATTGGACCACGATGGAGGTCGGGTTACCGCAAACCGGATTTAAACTGCAATTACAATCCCCAGTGTTAATGTGGAATAATGTGGTGGTAAGAGAAGAGATGGGTTGATATTTCAGAAGCTTTTTATGAGTTTGGGTTTGGTTTACCTGCAGGTGTACACAGATTTACCCCCATCCCATGGACTGTTCTCTGTTTAGCAGATTTCTTTCTATTGGGGCATATTCCTCGCCTCAGCGTCTGTGTGTTAGTACTGACATGCTTGTAAGGTCTTGTGGAAGAACATTATGTGGCCAACGAAGATAAAAGGCACTCAATCGTCAAGGTTTGTGTCTAACACTAGAGACTGTTTCCATGATTTCTTCAGGAGCGATTTGTATTGCAGTGGCACACCCTGATCTTAACTTAAGAGAACTTCTAATAGCCCCTTCGGGCAACGCCTGCACACACAGTGGTTAGTTGAGGTAGTTGAGGTAGACTATTCTAGAACTCAGGCCGAGGAACTGACAATGGCAGTAATCTTTGGATGCGGTGGCAGTATAGCCAGAAGATAGCCTCCTGTTTGTCTAAACTGCTTCTGAAGATCAGCGTACATGATGACTGGCTTCAGACTTGGAAATTCTTGACAGATTCACTAGAGTCTTCGTTCAACAGACAGGCTGGTTGGCTCACCATACAGTACAGGCACATACAAATGAATGGACGATGAATTTAAACCTGTCCACAATTACCTTCCCATCTGTCCTTCTCTTGCAGAGGTACCTAGGATCACCTCAGAGCCCCAGGATGTCGATGTGACATCGGGGAACACTGTGTACTTCACCTGTCGGGCTGAAGGCAACCCGAAACCACAGATCATCTGGCTCAGGAACAAGTAAGGAACTTAATGTTATGACCATGTTACGTAACCAAAGACTCCCTTCTCTGACTGTTTTGATGTTTTTTGGTTGTTCTCGTGAATGCGATACCTCAGGAATGCCTTGAGGAGGAACTGACTAGAATTCTGTGGTCAAAAGGTCTCTGTGACCTCAGCAAACACATTCTTGGTCACAAACCAAAGATTGATATGTTAATTAATTCATTAGTGGGATGACCGTGGCTAAGAGGAGAGCAGGGCTGTCTTTCAATCAGAGGGTCACAGGTTCAATCCCCGGCTCCTGCTCCACTAGTCTCATGTCAATATGTCCTTGAGCAAGACACTTAACCCCAAAAATTGCTCCCTACAGTATATAGATAGATACTGAATTGTAAGTCACTTTGGATAAAAGCCTCTGCTAAATGACTGTAATGTAATTAAGACATTTTTGCTCAAATGTCAAATAGGATAAAATAATGAAGTGTTGACATTTTTGACAGACATGGATAATAACTGATACTGGACTGGTTGGCGAAGGCATTCAACCGTGAGGCGGTAATTCTATTTAGAATCAGAATCAGCTTTATTCAGCTAGTTTCATTTGAAAGATTGATTTGATACATGTGTTTAAGTCCCATAAATTGTTGACATTTGAAATTAATTAAACAGAAGTTGCCAAGTTCTGACATTGCATTTCCTATTGTAGAAATGTTGGGATTATGCCAATAATGATTTAGTGGAATTTTCAAAAGAGAGTATGTGAGTATGTATGTGAATAGACTGCATACACATACTGATTTCTGTTTAATCGGTTGTGATGTGCATCTCTGTGCGCTCCTGACAGCAATGCTCTGAACATGCGTGATGACAGTCGTCTGAACCTGCTGGAAGACGGGACGCTGATGATTCAGGACACCAGGGAGACAGACCAGGGTGTCTACCAGTGCATGGCCAAAAACGTGGCCGGCGAGGTCAAGACCTCACAGGTCACGCTGCGATACTTTGGAGCCCCCTGTAAGTGGAACCTCTGCACACCACAGGCAACCTACTAACTGCTCAAGCTGCATCGTGCAACATGTCATGCAGAAATCTCAATTATGTCGATGTCCAGGCTAATTACCTTGGATCACACTTACATCACACTGCCAACAAACAAATCTTTCACAACAGAATTTGTCCAATCCAACTTAAATCTTCTGCTTTGTTAACTTTTGTATTCACGTTTGTTGGAGTTGGAACAGACTGATGACATTTTGAACAACATGATAAGGCTTCCTGAATGAGTTCTGCTGGTCAGACTTGACAAACATGATATGACCTCTTTCTATTATCAGAATATAGCAAGGTGTCTGCACTGTGAGTAGCACCTATGTTACCCTTAGAGTTCAATAGGTCAAATAACTAGGATGTCTCACCGAGCAGTGAGCAAAGCCCGCTGGCTTTCATGTCAAATTTATATCCCGCATACTTACACACACACACACACAAGTTCATTCTGTCCTCCGTTTCTCACACATCAATCACTCACAGTGTCAATAGCTGCCGCTGGGGGAGATTAGCGTGGCTGTCTCTAGATGACCCGAGGGTCATCACCGGGGTGATGGGTGGCCCTAATGACGACCCCTTGTTAAGGAACCGTTTCTGAGAGCAGATGTTGAGCATTTCCTGTCTCTGTGTGATTGTAAACACTAGGACTCTAGCTTTGTACATATTTCCTCTGACTCCACTGTAATCACTGGCCAAACATGGACAAGACTCCACCATATTTTGTGATACACGTAGGAGGTTGCTTTAGCAGTAGTCAAAGTGCTGTTATTGACAGAAATAGATGATGTTTGTGTATGAACTGACCCTGCAGACCAGAAACCCAGATGAAAAATGTTGTCACCTCTCACCTAATTACCCCCCCCCCCCCCCCTCTCATACTTCTCCTCCAGCACGACCAAGTTTTGTGATCCAGCCCCAGAACACTGAGGTGCTGGTGGGAGAGAGTGTGACCCTGGAGTGTAGCGCCACAGGCCAACCACAGCCCCGGGTCTCATGGACAAAGGGCGATCGCACACCCCTTCCCAACGACGCCCGCATCAACATCACCCCCTCCGGAGGGCTTTATATCCAGAACGTGGACCAGGCGGATGGGGGACAGTACACCTGTTTTGCCTCCAATAATGTTGATACCATACACGCTACGGCGTATATCATTGTACAAGGTAGGAATCAGAATTCACTTTTCTCTGTTAGGTGAATAGACTTGGGCATTTGGATTTATTATAAAATTCTCAGCACAGTGGTTGAAACATGAAACTTGTCATTGCTTGTGATATCCTCCTGCATTTGTATCTTGTATCTTGTGTTTTCTGCAATCTGCAATTTGGGATTTATTAGAAACCGTTAAAAACGAAAACATCTTATTCATAAAACAAAGTGTTTCACAGATGGAAAAATATATTCACACTAGACACCGTGATTTTTCATGCTATTATCCTGATCATGAATTGTTATATTGATTACATTTTGTCAAACTGACTTATCCCCTGGACGTACCACTGTATGTCATCAGCTGTTGTTGTGAATCAGGGGTCTAACAGCTCCGTAATGTGTCCTGAGCCTGTCATGGCAAGTAATGGCTCCTATGAAGCCAGATTTCATTGTCATACCTTTGCCCACAGCAATCCCCCAGTTCACAGTCACTCCACAGGACCAGTCAATCCTGGAGGGTCACACGGTGGACTTCCCCTGTGAGGCAAGTGGTTACCCCCAGCCGGTGATTGCCTGGACACGTGGGGGCAGTCCGTTACCCCTAGACCGCCGTCATGTGGTCCTGGCCTCCGGCACTCTCCGCATCACCCGGGTGGCGGCCCACGACGAGGGCCAGTATGAGTGCCAGGCGGTCAGCCCTGTGGGGACAGTGCACATCGCTGTGCAGCTCAGCATCCAGCAAAGAGGTGAGGGTGTAGGGTGAAGCTTCAAAGTGACCATGTCTACTTGAAGCAAAAATATCCTTCAGGTCATAGCTACACTAGGTTAGGTGCCATTCATCTGCTGGTGAAGATCCACTGCAGTGGTTAACGTGGAATCCAATCTGTTCTGACAGAAAAGTAAAATATTTGGCTGCTGAAAGGCCCTCATCAAACATTGCATGTTTGAGTAGGAGGCGGAGGAGGGTAGTGGTAGGTGGTAAAATGTGAAGAGCGTTAGTACTGCAGTACTCTCCATTCACAGCTAATTTTACATTTTCACATGCAAATCTTCTATTAAACAATGCTTATTTACATTGAAAGTTATGAAAGATAAGTTAGTGTGTCTCACTGCTTCTCTCTTTTGTGTGTGTGTGTGTGTGTGTGTGTGTGTGTGTGTGTGTGTGTGTGTGTGAGAAGCTGAAATTACAGGCTTGACGTAGCACAGGAAAGCATGGCAGTCTGTAATCCTGTGATGACACCATGTTTTTCCATGTAGTAATGGCTGTTAACATGGCACAAAGTACACGTTGCATAATGGCCCCACACTGCTAAAGCGCTGTACAAGCCCACAACCATGCTGGCAGTGTATGATGGCTGCCTTCTTCTAAGAGCACTGTGCAGAGGAATAGACAAAGCATTAGAAGAAAGTGAAAGCAGGGATTGACAGATTTCAGTGTCCCTCTTGATAATATTATCTGTTTTGGAGCATCCTAGTAACCGAAATGGTTACAGCACACTCCACTTCCACATTGTCTGCAGCTTTCATGCTGTGTACTGTACACTGCAGTCAACCTTGTGTTTTAGAAAGTTCAACTTTGATTTAAAGGCAGTTAATTAGTGTCAGACTACTATGAAACTGCCTCCCTCCCCACTCTGTTTCTAAAACTTGTGGGATTTTCCCATGGCCAGGTGGCTCACTGCTGCCTGTTACATGGGAACCTTGAAGGAATTTGAACATGGTGTGTGGGGGGGCAAATATCCACCCTCTCCCACCCAACACCTCAGCTGCGGAAGGGTTGTATCATGAATGTTAGGCACTATAACACAATGACTCACTCTAGAACAATACTCAACACTGTGTTTGTGTGCGGGGGGGGGGTTCAGTGACTGCTGACCTACTCTCTGTACACAAATGGAAAACAGCTCTTTTCACATCATGTAATTGAAAAATGACTGAGTGTATGTGTGTATGTATCTCGTCTGTGTGGTAAAGTTCATCATTTAAAAACAAAAAATGAGAGACACTGCTCACACAATATGTTGAAAGCGGTAAAAAAAACCTGAAAACCACTTATGAATTACAGCATAACTATGTTCCACTATTTGTTACCACATGAAGCAACGCATTATTTTCTTTTCCAAATACAGTCTGCCTTCATCTCCCTTTGAACTCCACACAGACTATAAGATGTTGAACATTTTGCAGCTCTGTAATAGAGGGAAGAAAAATAGCGACTGCAGTGTAACACAAACACTGAGTGTGTGTGTGTTGTGAGCATATGCAGGACACCAAAACACAAAGATACATCTCAGGGTTTCATGTCTGCTATGATGGACTATAAAATGCAGTTGTTACATGTACAGTACTTTGAACACCGGAGCATAATCATTAACACATGCGTATGTGTGTGTATGTTTTAACTCATTCAGTAACGCCTGTTTTCACAAATGCTCCAAGGGACCTGACGGTGGAGTCTGGCCAGGACGTCCAGATTCCCTGCAGCGCTCAGGGCCAGCCACAGCCTGTCCTCACCTGGAACAAGGTTAGATGATAGAGCTCCTGTTGTCACCTCATTGGCGAAGAGGTCATGGGATTAGTGGTCGAATGAGAACAGTGAGAAAAAAAGGGACTGGTGTGTGGTTACTTTATTTGTCATTATATTAGCTAATGCAAATAATGACAATGAAGTAACTCAGTGTTTAATATGTTGAAGTTGTTCAAGTTTCCATCCAAAAACAAACGGCTCAGTGCATTTACATAACAGGTCCCATACACCCCTCCACATGCTATCTCCCAAGGTCATGACCGCTACCCTTTGCTCCGCCCCCTTCTCTCCCAGGATGGTGTACAGGTGACAGAGAGTGGCAAGTTCCACATCAGCCCTGAGGGGTATCTAGAGGTGAAGGACGTGGGCACCGCTGACGCTGGACGCTACGAGTGTGTCGCCCGCAATCCCATCGGCTACCAGGTTGCCAGCATGGTGCTTACTGTCACAGGTAAAAGTGTTGCTGTCTATTTTCACTTTCTGCTTAAGGGGCAGGATCAGGTGGTGCACCATATTAGCGAGTAAGTTAGTATGTTGCTCATCGATGCTGTATCAAATTTGGTCACATTTCTGATGAAACCTTAGGTGAACTATTTTTTTTGTAATATGAATGTATTAAAAGTAAATGCTCTAATAATTTGATAGCTTAAATCATGAAGGAGGAGGTAATAGAGGTAAAAAGAAGAGAAAGTGAAGGAGGAAAGTATTATTATTTAATAATTTATAAGATGTGAAACGGGTCAGCTCTTCCCTGCGTGTGTTGGTGTTTCCTGCTGAGATTTCTCAGGTCAGACCCAGCACTCTGCTGGTGAACCGTAAACTGTATCAATGTGCTCAGTTGTTTTTGGACTCTCTTAGTCCTCACGTTGCAATCTCACTGTGTTCAATGGCACACGAAGATGAAGGAGTGTGAAGTTAATATATTCACTGCAAATTTATGAGCTGAAGTGCAGCACCTTAAGAGGTTCAGTCGCTTATAGTAACCTCTCAGCATGGTGCCAGCTGAGCCGTCAGTAAGCAGCTAACAGCGCTAACAGTGCAAACAACAGCAACAGTGCTTTGTTGGCACTATGCCATCAAAGCACTGAGAAGCTCTGATAACAACACACACAAAGGGAGAGTGACTCTGCTCAGGTAGACATTACTATTTGCTGTTATATTATTCTCTGAATGTCATATAGAGAATCTTTAAATGAGGAGTTTAATGGAACTTAAGAAAAATTACTGAAACATAAAATTGGAAAATAAATAGTTATGTTGAGCAACTTTGTATATGCCCCATTAAAATCTTAGGTCCAAATGTATTTGATTTTTTGAATACTTGGTTCTAATCATTCTGTCTTGTCTGTCTTTGTGTGACAACAGTTCCTGCAGTCAGCCGAGAGGGCGACACCTTTGTGAGCACGTCCATAGAGCAGGCCATCCGTAATGTGGACAGCGCTATTGAGTCAACAAGGAGACGTCTCTTTGATGGGTAGGTTACGAGAACAAACACTCACTCAGTGACTGAGTGACTCAAGTCCTTGAAGTGATTGAATCAGAAAGCCATGCTGTTCATTATATGTTAGCAGTAAGAAATAGTTTCAAATGAATGCTACACTTATTAAGACCAACATAATGTAATGTCATACAGGATCCGTAAAATAAAATTAGAGTACAAATCAGAATCATGTTAATATTCACATTTCATAACACACACCCGCATTCCTCCATGTACCCTTGTAACCAAACAAAAGAGAGCAGCACTCTGTAACTATAGTTTGTCATTAGTCCTTTTACATTTGGACTAATTTAACTATTTAATTCTGTATAGTTTCAGTCCAGAGCTACGTGCTCATTGGCCCTCAGTTAGGATACAAATGGCTTGTCTCACATCATCTTGGCACATGACCTGCATGTTCTAAGTCTGAGTCAGAGCCTTCAGGGAGAGAGTGTGGCCATTCAGAAGGGCTGCTAATATTGCTGCTCTTTCTTGTTTCAGTGTACAGGCTTTGCAGTTTTAAAGATGCAGATCAGGACGTTCCATTCAAAAACATTTCCTTAGGGACAGACATTTAGTCACCCAGTTATTCTGACAGCTGCAGTCAATATGTGTGACTGCTTGCCAACCGATCTTTATCAATCTCTTTTTCTTCTGTGCATCAACGTAAACATTTCGGGGATGGTAAAGGAAATGATTGTGTCTTGAGGTCTTTGTTAATCCGTTTTTTATTCACCCTGTCACTGTTGGAGATGTACTGTTGCTGGTTTCAATATAGCTCATAAGTGTTTCCATCCTGTTGAATGATGTGGTTAGCAGCTGTGTTTTTCTTGGCATGCTCACGAATGCACTCTGCCCACACATGCATGCACAAACACATATACACAGAGACACACATGAAGAGGAGAAACTCACACATGAACTCATTGTGGTAACCTAAATTGAGATCAGGGGATTTCCAGCTCCCTTTAATGGGGATCACAGAACAAGAGGCAGCCTCCTCCTTGGCTGATGGAACCTGGGTCTTCCAACATGGTTTGGATATAACGGAAAAACCAGAATGACATTAGAGACATTAGAGACATTAGAGAGTGAGAGCGCATCAGGAGAAAAGCTAGTAGCACTCTTACTCTGATCGTAAAGCACATTGGCCGTGCTGCTGCAAGTGTCAAACAACCTTGAGTGTTGTTTGTTGACGACAGCAGCTGTTCATTATAGGAACAAATTGCATCTGTGACGCCAGCTTTGCCAAATTATTTAATACTATTAAGCAGCCGTTTTTCCACAGGGAAAAAAACACACATGTAAACGCACTTTTGATCAGTGTTACCAACAGCTGTTCACACCAATGTTAGTGTTGTCAACTGTAGGAGCAAGATAAAAGTAATTCACCACAGAAAGAATTCATCTAAACTAGAATAGAAAAAATGTATTCCACTATTCTATGATAAGGTTTAAAATACACATATATACAGTATACAGTATATATATTTAGTATATTCTACACATATACTCTCTCTTTATCATAGAATATATGAATATGTATATATGGGTGTTGCTGTTGTACCAGCAATCCAATAAAAAGCTATGTAATTTAGCAGTATTTTTAAAACCCATTAAGATGTCAATACTCACTCTTTGGTTCTCTCCCTACTCCCTTACATCCTCATCCCTCCAGTCAGCCTCGTACCCCAGGAGAGTTGCTAGCGCTCTTCCGGTATCCACGTGACCCCTACACAGTGGAGCAGGCGCGTGCCGGGGAGATCTTCGAGCAGACTCTTCTGCTCATCCAGAACCACGTCAACCAGGGTCTCATGGTCGACACCAACGGCACCGGTGAGTCTTATGACCACATTTTCTGTGCTGGTACTAAAACGGGCTGTACCTTTGGTTACTTTACTGTGCAAGTGTCTGCACATGTATGAACAAGGCTGTAACTATTTGATTTTAATTTTGATGTAGCTATACATTAGCTAGCGTTTTGCTAACATGAGCTAACTTAAGATGTGACTATATACAATGTGATGTGACTTTCATGGTAAAGTTACCTTTGAACAGATGTAGCATATCTAAGTATAACAGGAAAAGGGAAAGTTGACCGAGGTTCTGCCAGGTTCCAAGCTTGCTCACCTGTTATTGGAGCATGGAGCAAAAAGGGGCGGGACTTATGAAGAGTCAATTGAGACTTTGTAGATTAACTTTTTTGACAAAATTAAGTTGCCTACGTGGATCTAACAAATATTATAGCAAATCATTTCACTATCAACACAAAGCCAACATTATGTGCTTATTTTACCTGAAATATTGTCTAGCAATTTGACGTGACTTTGAAGTCTTACTTCACTTTTTTTTTTTTGATGGTCAAATTTGAGTTTTCTTTAGATTGTTGATGCTGGTGATAATACGAATCAGGTTATTTTATCTACACAAACCAAACAATGACAACTACTAACAATGAGCTGTGTAGTTGCTTCCTTTATTGCATCACTACGAAGGTGAGTGTCATGTCCTTAAAGGCGTCCTGTGTCTGAAAGAAAGCCAAGTACCGCTGCTCTCTGTCAGGCTGTGAACAACGTTGGAGGGCCCATGGGAGTCTGCTCTCTGGCTTACTGGTGTTGCAGGGTGGAGCCTTTGGCACACCGTTGCTGTTGATTATGCTGTCTTCGTAGCATGGGGAATAATCACTGGAACAACCTACTGCTTGGAGGAAATGATTAATAGTTGTTTGCGTTTTGAAAAGTCTGACATCATCAAGACAAAATGGTTTTCATCTTATTTTCTGGTGACTCAAGTTTGTCCTGAGGTGGAAATGTTTTGCAGACTCTAATCAATTTTGTTCAGTTCAGTTCCAAGATGCGTAATCACTGACTTTGTAGTTTGTGCACTTTATTTTCTAAGATTAGCGGTTGGATTACAGTTGAAATGTACTTCAGTATGTATGTCAGTAAGTAAATGCATCATCTTTCATATTCTACGATTTTCAGTGGTGATTCAGACTGACGTTCTGTGTTGCTGAGACAGATGCAAAATGCCATTTGTATTTTTAAAATGTTCTGAAGATATGTGGCTTTCTGGTGAAAAATGAGTGAAAGAATCTGTTTCAGTTCACCTCTCCCGTTGGAGTTCATAGACCTGCTGACACAGATACGGTCTACTTTTTGAACTGTCTCTGATTGAACCTTTAATATGCTTTTAATGAGAAAGCAAGTACTGTGAGTCACGGTTGAGCAGACAACGGAGCTCTCAGGTTAACAGTGAGGAGCACCACCGCGAAAAGCTAATGATGCAGTTAGTAACAATAGTGATTCAGTTGACTTTCGTTGATAAAGATTTATTAGTACATGCACTGAACACCAACACATGACAATCATTTCCACAGTTTAAGACATGCATGAAGTCATCAATACATAGGAAGAGGTTGTAACATACACTGTCCACGAAAAATCACTTTATTGATGAAGATGAAGTTTTCATATATACGTGGGTCTTGTCAGGTAAGATTTACTGAGGCTGTGACTAGGACAGCTCTGGTCCACGTCCATTGTTGTCTTAGTAATATTTCTTTTGACAAATGTCATTTTCCCCTTTAACGCTTGAGGAAGAGCAGGTGTAGCTATTCAAAGGATGAATTGAAATGACATTTTCTTGTGAAAAACACAGCATCCTACTGAAGTCTCACTGTGGATTCAGTAAGAAGCTCCCATCTAGTCTCCTCAGCAAAGTCTCATGAACCAGTAATTCAATTCTCGACCACTCTATGGATTACCATGTTTTTGTGAGCAACGTTTGGCTGCGGATAGGCCCTCCATCTGTATGCCATTTTCTCTTAAGCGTGACCCGAGGCGTAGAGACGTAATCGTGGAGCAGTTGGCGAGCAGCCCGTAAACAGTTTTATTAGCCCTATGTCACACCACACAACACTGAACCTACAATCAGTGCCGAGCACTGGACAAAGTTTAAAATGGTGTGTGTTGGTGTACAGATTGTCTCAATTATGCATGCGAGTGGGGAGACCAGCAGAGCATGGGTTGATTCGGATGTTTATATGCATACGCATCTGTCTTTGTTTGCATTCATATATGCACGGAAAATGGCTTTATGATGCATGAAAGTACTCATTGTAATGGAGGGTTACATTTAACAGCACAAAGGTCAAATTGATTGGTCATGTGACACAGTCTGTGTTTTGGGGGAGGGCGTCTCAGATGTAGTGCTTAGGAAAACTTTGGCTGAACAAGAACATATTTATAAAGAAAAAAGAGAGGACTGATAGTGTGTAAACGAAGAGTTTCAGGTTGTCAAGGGGGAAACATTTAGGTGAAAGTTAGTGTTGGAGAAAAAAGAGAGGCGGGGAAAGAGAAATGAGCTGTGTGTAATATGAACAAAGAGAGACAGAGACAGTGTTTTCTTTACTCATGCCAACAACCAAGTGTTCATTGTTGCACTGGCCCCAAACCAAGCTAACAGGCAGTTTTCTGCTCGTCAGCAGAAACAAACGTGCTGTTTTTATTGTATCTCTTTTTATCAGACAGGGCAACACCACACAGTTTGCCCACTCCCTGTATTCACACACATTCACACAGAGAACCACACACCAACAAGGTGTGTAAAGTGAGAGAATAAGGGTGTGGGGGGTGTTGAAGCCGGTAACGGGTTTTGCCATTCAGACAGGAAGTCTCACCCTGCCCTCATTGAGGTTGGCCGCACACACTTCACACTTGTTCTGATGCATGCACTACAACACACCACAGACCCACACACACATGCACTTTGATATGCTGCACACTGGAAATTTCACAGAGGAGCTCTCGCATATCAAAGCAAGTCAGGGCAGGTTAGCGACACACTGCAACCTGTGCCCTCGGGACAGGAGGTGCTTGCTACTCTCTGTCTGCTATAAAAAAAGAATGTAATACATGTATGTGAATAATATGTAATAGACACTAGGTTACTGTTAATCCTAATTAAAGGCTTGGATGATGTTGCTCTTTACCTATATGAAGCATTTTAACACTTATCCAGCCTCTGCATGTGTGCTTTCGCTTGCTTTCCCGCAGCATTCCGCTACAACGACCTGGTGTCCCCTCACTTTCTGGATGTGATCGCCAACCTGTCGGGCTGCACGGCCCACCGTCGCTTTAACAACTGCTCCGACATTTGCTTCCACCAGAAGTACCGCAGCCACGACGGCACCTGCAACAACCTGCAGCACCCGATGTGGGGCGCCTCCCTCACGGCCTTCGAACGACTCCTGAAGTCGGTCTACGACAATGGCTTTAACCTGCCGAGAGGGGCCACTGAGCAGCAGCATAATGGCTACAGGCTACCTCTGCCGAGGTTGGTTTCCACCACCATGATCGGAACGGAGACCATCACTCCTGACGACCGCTACACTCACATGCTGATGCAGTGGGGCCAGTTCCTGGACCACGACTTGGACTCGACAGTGGCGGCCCTCAGCCAGTCGCGGTTCTCCGACGGCCAGCTGTGCACTCAGGTCTGCACCAATGACCCGCCATGCTTCCCGATCCACTTCCCACCCAATGACCCACGGCAGCTGCGGAGTGGTGCCCGTTGCATGTTCTTCGTCCGGTCCAGCCCCGTGTGCGGCAGCGGGATGACCTCTCTTCTCATGAACAGCGTGTACCCAAGAGAACAGATCAACCAGCTGACCTCTTACATCGATGCTTCAAACGTCTACGGCAACTCACGCCACGAATCTGAGGAAATCCGAGATTTGGCCAGCCAAAGGGGTCTGCTCCGGCAAGGTATCATCCAGCGGACAGGGAAGCCTCTCCTGCCCTTTGCTGCTGGACCTCCCACTGAGTGTATGAGGGATGAAAACGAGAGTCCAATTCCATGTTTCTTAGCTGGAGATCACCGTGCCAATGAGCAGCTGGGTCTGACCGCCATGCACACAGTGTGGTTCAGGGAACACAACCGCATAGCTACAGAGCTACTGAGACTCAACCCCCACTGGGACGGGGACACCATCTACCACGAGGCCAGGAAGATAGTGGGGGCCCAGATGCAGCACATCACCTACAGGCACTGGCTGCCAAAGGTAACAGCTGTCATCTTAAGTCTAATATTTCTCTGTTATGATTCTAATTGTCTTTTATTAAACTTATTTTTTCTCATTAACAGTGATAGTGAAGTAGAAATGATAAAGAACAAAGACTGTTGTGTTCCCTTTCCCGTCTCCTAGATCCTTGGTGAGGCAGGCATGAAGTTTGTGGAGCCATACACTGGTTACAACCCCAATATTAACACCGGCATCCTCAGCTCTTTCGCCACTGCTGCGTTCCGTTTCGGGCACACCCTCATCAACCCAATACTCTACAGGTTAGACGAGGACTTCCAGCCTATCCCCCAGGGACACATCTCCCTGCACCGGGCCTTCTTCTCCCCGTTCCGCATCGTGAATGAGGGCGGCATTGACCCGCTGATTCGCGGGCTCTTTGGCGTCGCTGGCAAAATGCGGGTTTCCACACAGCTGCTGAATACGGAGCTGACGGAGAGGCTGTTCTCCATGGCCCACGCTGTGGCTCTGGACCTGGCTGCCATGAATATACAGAGAGGAAGGGACCATGGTATACCGCCGTACAATGATTACAGGGTCTTCTGCAACCTGACCTCGGCTCAGACCTTTGATGACCTGAGGAACGAAATTAAGAATCCTAGCGTCAGAGAGAAACTGCAGAGGTAATTATACACTCAAGATGATTATTCTTATTTTTAGAATTTTTCATTACTTTGCTTTAGACCAGCATACAACAAATGCAACCACGTTATCTGTAGGCTATAGTCATTCATGCCTGTGTACAGTTTAAAGATAGCATATAAGGGTCTTCATTTTGAGACAAATCCTGGTTTTACTGATATTCACTTTGGAGAAGTTTGTGCTCCATAATAATTCTGGATTGTAATATATTCACATAGTTTAGTGTCCCTGACTATCTTTCCTGTGTGGCAGGCTGTATGGCACTCCTCTGAACATCGATCTGTTCCCTGCGCTGATGGCTGAAGACCTGGTCCCTGGCAGCAGAGTGGGGCCCACCCTCATGTGTCTGCTGGCAACCCAGTTCAAACGCCTGCAGGATGGAGACAGGTATAGCAAGGTCACAACACATCTCACCGCACAAACACATTACCTCTAAGGGTATAGAACCTCTGCTGTCACAGTATTCTTTAGGAATCAGGTGTTTCTTCATCATGTGAAAGTGAGAGAAGTAAAAATGTCCTGCTTCCCTGTCTTCTGTTCAGGTTCTGGTATGAAAACCCGGGCGTGTTCTCTCCTGCCCAGCTGACACAGCTGAAGCAGGCCTCTCTGACGCGGGTGCTGTGCGACAACGGGGACAACATCACACGCGTCCAGCAGGATGTCTTCAGGGTGGCCGAGCTGCCCCACGGCTACGGCAGCTGTGACGACATCCCTCAGATTGACCTGCGCATGTGGCAGGACTGCTGTGAAGGTGAGAGCAGGTTCATGGAAGCATGAAGCAGTCTGGTACAACACAACCAACTACCTCAGACGTGATCACAATCATCTGTTTGACTCAGTCAACAGAACAATTTGGCGTGAATAAGATAAGATTCATTGGTAAATGTTCTTGCATTTGTATTGCACCTTTCTAGTCGTCCCACCACTCAAAGGGCTTTACACTACATGTCAACATTCACACACACATTCCTACACTGATGGCACAGGCTGCCATCCAAGGGGCCACCTGTTCATCTGGATCTAAACTAATCATTCACACACACTCACACACACCGATGGCAATTTTGGGGATCGGTATCTCGCCCAAAGACACATCGTCATGCGGACTGGAGGACCCAGGGATCAAACCGCTGTTCTACCGAGTAGAGGACGACACATACTATCTCTTACTAATATTGTTCTCAGCTATGGTGTTTTGGTTTACAATAGATTGTAGAGGCGTCCATAACAAAGCCAGTGTAAATTCATGATTCTATATTAAGTTTCAACTTCAAAACTTCTTTTATGGCACTATCGATTTACATAAATTAGCTGCAAATATGAATTACAGGTGCTATAAAAAGATTTTTCCATATCCAGTGTTAGTATGGTTTTATTCTGAAAACCATAACCTCTCACATCTGTCATCATTGTGACTAATCTTTAAAAGCTTGTGCCTTTCTTCATGATGAAAGTACACATGGTGTAACAGCACAGGAAGTTGCCTAGACGTTTCAGCTGACTCTGGTCTAGTATTGGAACTGTTTCGTCAAAAAAAGCCGTACAAAATCCTCACCCTTTGTTTCTCTTTGATTACATCTTCCTCAAGTAGTCTGGCCTCACATTTCAGGCTTCAGCACCTCATAATGAAAAGGAGATTTGATTGTAGAGAAACGGCGTCTGGGATCATTTCTCTGACAGAAAAGAACTCTGTCGGCTGTGGATTTTGTTTTGTTGTGAAATCATCGTTAAAGTTGGAATTCAAATGCTGTGAAATGTCACGCCATTGCTACTGCTGGATCACCACTTCAGTGAAACACTCATGACATAACCAATACTGTACTTTTCACAGACTGCTCCCGCTAACTGTGCAGGGAAGAGATTGTATTTGGATGTTTAAACATTCCACTCGTTTGTGCAGCTGACCAAGTGAAAAGGAGATGAATGAAGAGGCCCCCCCTGCTGTTATAATAAACCAGCATTAGGGGTTCTACTGCTTGTTTGTATTGTTTATTTGAAGATGTGATCCATTGTGAAAAAAGCAATTGGCTGGGATTAGAATAGATAACAGGGACTGAAAGCCAAGCCAATGATCTTTAATTAAAACATTGAGCAAACATAATGATGAACTTTGTTGAATGAGCTTGAAGTATTAAAAAATTAATAATTCCTATCTTCTGAGCCTTTAGATGGAGCTTACAGGAGCAACATAATAGTCCAAGATTGCTATCTTTAGTTTTTCATGTTTGTAAACTGCTCCAGTGTCTTCTGGGTGGTAAATGGAAAGTACAATGTTCTAGTGACATAACGTTTGCCTCTCGTTTTATTCAGAATATAATTGTGTTGCATGTAGGATGAATGAATTCTTGTGTGATGTAGACGCTTGAGGAAAATGTGTTCAGTACACTGATATAAAATAGTGCAAGTCTAGTTTTAGGTCTCAACTTTCAAAATAATATGTGGTAGTTTCATCAATTCATTGTCTTGGGAGAACAAGCTACAGCGTAACAAACATGTTAATAAGCAACACATGGTGTCTCTTCTGACCCTCCCTCCACAGAATGTACAAGGGAAGAGCTAAGCTAATAAACAGAGAATCTCCGGGCAGAAAGAAGAGGGAGGGAGGAAGTTAACGCACTTGTTTCTGTCTGTCTGTCAGTAAGGCTGATTCACAGTTGTGTTTAGCTCCATTAAGAGAGGGGACACCGCTGAGAACTTCAGAGTGTGTGTGTGTGTGTGTGTGTGTGTGTGTGTGTGTGTGTGTGTGTGTGTGTGTGTGTGTAAACGTGCATCTGTGTGCTCATGTGTGTCTATCAGCACGAGATAGGACGTCCTGTTGTGTTTGGATAGTCTTTGTCTTTTACAGACTCTGATCTGGTAAATCAAAGGCACTCTGAGGGAGCAGAGCAGACTAACTACAGGACCTGGTCCATTCATCTGTCCTCCCTCAGGTTTATTGTGGACTGTCTCTTGTTGCTCTATGCTGATGCTAAGCATGCCCCAGGTGTATTCTGGGGCACGAGCAGCGTTCTGTGACAGTGTGTTGGTCTTTTGTTCCCTTTGATCTGGGTGCAGTGATGGCAGCCTGAGAGTGAGTAATGGTAATACAATCAGCCTCAAAGTCTCAGATCAGCACTTTGAAGTAGAGAGAAAGTGGCATCAGCATTTCTTTTCTTCCTGTTTTGTGTATGTATGGCATGCATGTGCATGGGTGAGTGGCTGTATGTGTGTTTGTGCACAAATGGAATACATTAACCTTATTTTCCTGCACATGTTTCCTTTATTATTGACAATGATAATAACTTTATTTAAATCACACAGCTTTTCACAACAGCTACACAGAAACCTATGGGTGACGTCACAGAGACTACGTCCATATTTCATAGTCTACGGGTACAACAATGAAGATTCCTCTTCTCGTCAGTGTCAGTGATGGTTTCTGCCTCAGTTAGTGAACCCCAGTGTGTTGTGTTGTGCTTAACCCCCACAGACTGCAGAACCAAGGGTCAGTTCAACGCCCTGTCATACCACTTTAGAGGACGCCGATCAGCTGAGCACAGCTACAAAGAGGAGAGCCCTGCCAACAGCATCCAGGAGAACAGGTAACACAGCGTGACAAGTGTTTCGATGGACAATGTGGCGACAGTATGTGACTATCATGTTACTGAAACACCTACTCTGAATGTGAAGCTTTGAACTGAAAGTTTTCTGTGTGTCACATTAATTCAGCATTGGCAGGATTAACTTCAATGATTAACTTGTAAGTTTCAATTGAGATGTTTGTAACTTTGTCATTGCAGTCCAGTGGAGGAACCTGGACAAAATATTGTAAATGTTACTGTGACCTCCAAAAAAAGCACTGAACCATCAATCACCGACTTCCAGGACTTTGTGTCCGACATGCAGAAGACGATCACAAGTTTACGAAAGCAGGTGAGTCTCATATCTGAACGTCATTCACAGAAGCGGTGCTACAGTCTAACACATTGACACAGAGACGTGTTTTACATTAACATGTCAGCGGTACAGTTAATAGCTCCGGTTAGCACCAGCCGGACCTTTTCTTCTGGTCAGCTGCAGTCTTTTAAAGTCGGGGTAAAGTGAAATCACAGATTTGTTTTTAAAAACACACGCATGAGAGCGTGTTGGCCTCACTGGCCACCAACTTAAACCTGCGCCTTGCATTATCAGTAGCATTGAAGCACTAGGAGTGGCCAGGCATCAATGCGAGGTACCAACAACGGATTTGTTCACATCCAAGCCCTGACCAATGGGCTAACCTAACTCTAACTACTCAAGGTCAATGCCTAACCTCAACCAATCATCACTGCCTCAACCAGCTATGCAGGGCGGGTCCTGCCAAGAAATGCGGTGGGATTCATAACAACGCACACGCAACTTGGTCTGGTTCAGGTTCTGACTGTAACAGACATATGTAAATATCACTAAAGCAACAAATATTAAACATGTATTTATGTATTTATTCTGCTGTCCCTATCCTTATATGTTAAGTAGTAGTTGCCACTGATGGCAACCAAAGACCAAGAATTGGTTGCCAATTTCTCAAAATGGCAAAACCCTTCATGTTGAGCCCTGGTTATAGTAAAAGTCTGTTTATTGAAGATGCTGGATTGTTGTGTTCATAATATGGAATGTGTTTTAGATGGGAACTTAGTGTGCACATTCTCATGTATATGTAAAAATGTGTTGACAAGGAGAGAGTCATGTGGCGGTGATGTGACCACAGACAACTGCTCCTCTGAGGAAATGCTTGTGTCCTTGTGTCCTTGTGTCCTTGCAGATTAAAAGACTCGAGGCCCGTCAGAGCAAGACCGACTGCACTGACAGCGAGGGACGTGAGCGAACAGATGGAGAGCGCTGGAAACAGGACTCCTGCACCATGTGTGAATGCAGAGTATGTTCAACACAGAGATCAATATGCAGTGCAAATGCTTCACCCACACACATAAACACACAGTTCTGAATCCCCTCCCTTTCCACAGGAGCTGATCAGGTTTTAGTACCTCCATGTTGGCTGTCTAGGTCCGCCCAGTTTAAATGCCCCAGTTTCTCCTGCCAGTGTTTCTCTTCCTCCAGCACCTCCTAGCATTACCCTCCTCCTGGCACCAGTCTCCCCACAGTGTTTGTGTGTGCCGGCCACTTCTCTGCCTTTCATTCTTTATCTTTCACACTTTTTCATTGCCAACTGCTGGCAGAGGTGATGGCAGCTCCATGCCAAACCTGGCAGCCTCTGATTCGTCTTCAGCCCTCTCTTCTCCTCCCACTTACATTTGTTGCTATCTTTCCCCTCTCACAGTTTATTTATCTCGCCACATGTGTTAGCACACCTGTCAATTTTCTCTTTTTTTACGGTTCTGTCTTTCCACTCGGCTTCCCTCAAACTATCTCTTTCCACCTTCCATGCCTCACTGTAATTGGAGGATTTTTTGTTCTAATTCAATTTGGCAAGGAGAAGCACAATGAGAAGGGCTGTCTGGGAGAGAATCATTTGGTCCGACACATCATGCTGTTGCTCTGAAACAAAGCCCGTCATTGTTCTGTTCAGACATGTCGTCAAGCACTTCACTAGTTGTAGGCAGAACGTTTCGCTTTCTGTTCTGTGCCAAACAAGACAGTGTCAGCACAACCTCGCATTGAAAGCATTTTATGTTCACATTATATCCATCTGAGAAGTGATTATATTTCTTATTTAAACACGTTTTCTGATGGTACATTGGTTTTATGTGTGTTTTTTACTTTAGCTATATATTAGAGTTCGCACTGGCTCTGTTCATGTTTTTCTACCTCCTGTATCTTGGTATCTGCACTGGCCCGATCACGAACATTCCATCCAGTCTAATCTAATAAGTGAACTGACCTGTTGCCCTTTCTTTGCCCCCCCCCAGGACACCCAGGTTACCTGCTTTGTGGAGTCTTGTCCACCAGCCGAGTGCAAGCGGCCCGTCAAACTAAAAGGCGCCTGCTGCCCGGTGTGCCATGAACCGGCTGATGTTAAGAAGCCGCCTCGAGCGGACACCCGCCACGAATAACCCTCAGGACCCCCCCGACGAACACACTCCAGTGGCTGAAAGTCACACACTCACTCAGACATCCAGAGAGCGGATGGGACTCATGAAGGTGTGCCGATCCACAGCCACTAATAGCCTCGATAGACCCAATAGCCTCAGTTTTTGTTTTGTTTCATTTTGTATTCTTTTACGTTTATTGGGGGAGGGGGGTGATTTAATTTTTTGGATGGTTGCCCCCACCAGGGACAGCAGCCTGGGGCTCGGTTTGAACTGTCCGGAAGCCAGTGATCACTAAATGGATTTATTTCTGAACCGATGGGTGGACGGATGGATGAATAGGTGGATTGTAAACGCGACAGACGGACAAACGTCTTCTCCTTGCTCGGAGCCCACCGAGGCTCCTGAAGTCTAACAAACAGCCGCTGTGTTTGCGCTCCTGCCGGTAACACATGGTAACAAAAACACAGGGCCACATGCCGTCGACAAGCAGGAAAGGGAAGTAGATTGAAAGGCGGCAGCCCTGTTGTCTCACAAAAGTTTCTCAGGTTAGAGATGCCGAAAACTGGTGCTAATTCCCCCCCCCCCTTTTTATTAATGATTTTAATCACTAAATAAATACAAACCTTAAGTATTGTCTTTTGTACGCAAAACAACCTATAAACACTCAGTATATGCCTTTTTATGATAAATCACAATTGAGAGGATGGTTTCCTTCAAACTAAAAGACTTTTTATGAATAGATTTACTTCATCTTTTATCCAAGGTGCTTTTTTATCATGTTATGAATATGGGTTTGTTTTTTTTCCTCCCATTTTATATAAAAATGCTTACATATGAAGATAATGTGAAGCCCTAGGAACATGTTTGTAATGCAAAAGAGATGTCTACTGATCACTGCTTTTCTATCTATGGACAACTTGTTAGTCGACTTCCTTATCGTCTCTGCTGGCCTGTCCTGAACTTGAGTGAAGTGGAGCCGCGTAGCACTCCCCATTGCAGGACACTCAAACCAGCTCTTGCACTGTTGTGCTCCTTTCCAAGTTTCATTTTGCTTTCAGAAAGCAGTGAAAGATGATCCATTTTTGACCACTGTAATGTTGTGAACTTTGACCCAGTATTTCCCTCGGTCTCCTAAAGCCAAATGTATGATTTAGTTCTTTTTACAGTGACCTAACTAGCACATGTCTATACGTGAAATACGTTTCTATACGTGAAACTATGTATGAATGTTGTGATGAGGTCAAGATTTAGCCGTTGGTACTGCTAACTCTACCACAGCAGTATTCTCCCTGTGGCCTGCTCCACATTGTTATTCATGTATAGTCTTCAGTGCAGCGACTACAACTGAAGGACTGCTACCATAACCGTTCCTCTCTGCCGTGGTGGACCTGCAGCTCTCCAGTTCCAGTTTAGACAAGGACACGCTTGCATGCATTCCTTTGTCCAGCATCCACTTTGACTCCGGCTTCTCTCTCTTAAGCGTTTCTTTTTTTTCCCTCATGTGTGTTCAGCATTTGGATATTTCCCCCTGCAGTGTTGATAAAGGTCCCGCTCATGTTTCTTTGCAATGTTGAAGATTTCGTTGGCGCCCCTGGGTGACGTCATTCGGCAGAGCGTGAGTGGAGCGCAGGCCTCTCCAGCGCTCTGACCCTCATTCCGCTGTAATGGAAGCCATATGAGAGGGGAAGCGAGGGGTGATGTTGGGGGAGGGCTGCTCATGATTGGGATACAGTGTCAATCAAAACAAGTCTCCGGTCTTGCCATTGTGAGATTTACTCCACTGACCCCTGTTAGCCGGCCCTAAACATGTACTGTACTTAGACCACCCATTGTTGCCCATGCACTAGCTTGCTTAGTGCAACATGAGTCACGCCTCTGTGTTCCTGTTTTGCTCCTCATTATGGTGAAGAGGCTGCAGCTGCAGTGTTCCTTTCCATTGTTTTCTTTAAGCGGTGACGTCCTGAGCATCTGTCACCAAACAGAAATAATGCTCTCCGGAATGTTCCATCCGGGATTCCAGACGGATTATTGGGCCAGCAGTCGCACTGGTAAATTGGTATCATATCAAATGTTTAAATATACTGGACAGGTTTGTACACCGAACTGTGTGTTTATAGCCGTTTGAACTTTTTTTTTCTCTCCATTACTTCCTGATTGTGGCTCTTCCAACAATACCTATACATACACATCTTATTCATGTGGGCCACGGTGTGTACGTTTAAATGGATTTAGTATTTTCATATATTTTCATAAACATTGTGTATGAATGAGTGTCTCTTTCTTATTTACAGGCTAAATGCATTTTGGTAAGTGTCCCATGGTTTGCCTGTCAAAGCACTGTGAGCTCTCTAAGTTACCAGTCTTCATATTCATATAACTGTTGAATTAATTAATTTCTTTCATTTTCTATTTTCTCTCTCTTTTTATTTCCACCCCCAAAAAACTCCCCATGTGTCAATGGAATGCACTGCTCTGCAAGACTGAACATGCTTTACCTACACTGCCCCTTCACCAGTGGTCAATGTGGATATAATAGTACCTATCATGACATGTGTATTGTACGTTTGCCAAAGAATGGTTTGCACTGTAATGTATGCCTCTCGACAGTAAGAATAAATAAATAAATAAGCCACATTTGAATTGTAGTGATGCATGTTGGTGCCTGTTCTTTTTCAGCTCAACAGATGAGATCACAATGTGACCTGTCGTCAGCACACTGATGCTCTGACGATGCTCCGGCATTTTCATTTTGCTAATAACTAAACGTCAAATCCATCTGAAGGCCATGTAGTTTGGTTAAGTTGGCTTTCTCTGCTCATTAATATGGACACTTCATGAGTTCAATAGAGGTAATCAAGTATTTTGCACTTGTCTAACATTTACCATCTTTGTAGTTTCTGCTCTTCCTTAAGAGCCTAAAGCGCGATTTGAGATTTGATCATAAGCTACTTCCTAACGCTTAGTTCTCTTTCGTTTGCTGTGCTACTAAAAAAAAAAAAGTTTAAGTCTGTGTAATATGTGAAAAAAAAGTTTTGCCAAGATAGTTTTTCTAAGTGACTTTTTCATCTGTAAAAACAGGTAAAAGGGTCATATTGGCAGGTGATTTTATTTGATTTTGTTGTAATACTTTGTGTTGTATTACCCATTTCAGCCACAAGAGGCTGACGTGCACCACTACCCCATGTTGTGGATAGGACTGAAAGCAAATACATAAATTTACAGCAAATACATACAAAAGAAAGACAATATAAGTGATGATATGTACTTTGCCAACTCACATTATATGTACTGTGTGTTTAGAGTGCATGGAGAAATAAAAACTCCCCTGGACGAAAACATGAACGCAAAAATGATCCTGTCAAAAACTTCAAACCGCTTAACATCAACAGGTTAGCACAGTCCTGATGAGCATGCTGACCTTAGCATTGATCAAGTTCAGCCTCAACAGACCACTAGCAGGACTGCAGAGTCTCGTTCTTTGTATGTTCTCTGATCAGAGACACTACCAGAGAGCAGCTGTGAAGTGTTAGTGGAGGCCTGAGAACCTTCACCAGGTCAAGGTGAGCCTCACACCGTTGCTCACGTGTTGCCTGGCTCACAAACTGTTTCTTTATGCCTCTGCTTTGTGGCACATTATTTCTCCTCTGTAAATTAAATCAATCATAATGGAAAACATTAATAACAAATTAGCAAACGAATCAGTTGCTTTCAGGTAAATACTTCTCTGCTTTCACCCGTCTCCATCTGCTCGCTTTCTGTCCTCTGTCCCTCCTCAGTCCTCTTCACTTCTCCCCGTAGACTCAGCACAAGCAGCCGGGCGGTGAGCGGACCGAGGCAATGGAGGGAAAAAAATAATAATGCACTGGACGAGGAAATGAGGTTTCCAGTGGCTGCACAGATAACAAAAGCTTCTTCATCTTCCAGCCATGCAGGAAAAGACATTATCAACCTGACAACAAGTGTTCTACCTTTAGGTCTATTGTTGGGACATACAAACACGCACACACACACACAATATACACAATACACAAATACACACACACACACACACACACACACACACACACACACAATACAACCCACACAAACAGTCAAAAGCACAAAATCAGCTGTGGTCAACTGAGTCGAGCGCCTAGATCTGAATCTCCCTGCAGATCATGGCTCTTTCGGGGGTTCGGACGGGGACACAGCCTCTACCTGCAATATCAGTTAGTCAATTGGCTCTCAGCGTTGCACCTCTGCACTCGCCAAGGTGGGGGATTCTTTCCCCTCTCCAGAGGAACGTCGTTCTCATTTCCAGAGCGAGAAGGATGAAAGAGAGAGAGCAGCAGTGGGTGGTAGGGGAGGGGAGGGGGGGGGTAGGTTTCGCATCCCAGGACTCAAAGGACTGCAGCGGTGGCTTGTCACCTCCAATAGGTGGGACATGTCATGAGGTTTCTCCCCCGTTGGTGTTTTCGGCACTGACACGCAAGCCCACTGAGTTTCTGCTGCAGGTGTTTGAACCGGAAGCTGCTGTGTGTTTAAAAGGTGACCTTAGGGATGCATTCAACCAGCAAATTCAGCAATATAATCTTTTTACTTGAAGTTCATGTGAATGGCACTATAGTGCACTATATAGTGGAGCTTGAATGTAAAGTTTAGGCTCAAGAGGGAACGCTCAATGATTGTCCAAAGCTGAAAGGGTTCATTGTTGGACATCAGAGACGGGCTGTGTATTTTATACCTGGGCCTTCAGTGCTGTCCTACTACAGTAGAACCACCTCCTAATAACCTCATTATGGTGACACAGCTACGGGTTATTATTTGTTTTGTGTAAAAACCTCATATTCACTTAACACTGCAACATTTGAAGGTTTGAAGTTAAATAAAATGTTACATGAAGCTCAACATCTATGAGGGCAACAAATAAACTAACTGCAGATTGCAGATACATGAATACGCGCAAAAGTTTAAATGATGCAGATCTATCACTATGACACAGCATGACAGGGTGCTGAGTCATTAACGGACAATAGTCAAAATCAATGTAATTAACGAACAAGTAATGACAAGAACAAATTCACTCTTTTCAGTATTTCCCTATTTTTCTTAACTTTTTCGTTGTAGAGCTCCTTTTCCCTGCGAACGTGTTCGTTGAGTTGTAGATCCACTCGGGTCTCCCCAAAAGTTTTCAAAAGCACCGTAGCTTGTAGTGTCCTGCCATGCTATGGTGTCGTGTTGCTGCCTTGGTTAGCCAACTCAGGTTTGCAAATCCAGAGTGGCTCCAAACACCAAGACGCTCAGTTGCAAATAAGTCAGCAATACAATTTGCAACGCTTCTCCGACGCTGTCAGGCAGAAATACAGTTCGTACAAATCCTTTTCCTGTCTGGGTCAGGGCTGCTAGCTGTGGGGTTGGCCGACCCTTTCTTACGATGTCCATTTTTTCCTGAAATGTCCTTCTTGAGAAAGGCGTTGCCAGTAACTCCGCCAGTAAATCCTCCTCCTCCTTCAGCCATGGAGTGTAAAAAACAAACAAAGAAAAAATTAATCTTAACCAACCAAAATGCAAAAAATTTAATGACACGTAAAAACGTCTTACATATCTTTAAACTTTAACTCTTACTACTACAAAGTTCTGCTACCTAGTTCCACAAGAGTCACGCTAGCCCACTCAAGCCACACGTTAATGCTGACGTACTTGTAGGCCAGCTAGAAGCTCTGGCACTTCAAAGAATACAACCAACATGTCAAACTAAAGATCTCATTGGTTGAAGACTGTTACAATCAACAATATCGTCCCCATTTACTTAAACTGCAAAGGGATTCACTTGTAATTCTGAAGGCATCCGGGCAGATTTTTTTACTTAGAGACAGCATAGAGGTGAAATCTGATTGGATAAAAGCTCTACTTAAAACGCTGCGCTGGAAGCAGAGCAACTGAGGAAGACAGTAGCTATGCAATGAGATAATAAGCTAATGGGAAAAATATTTAGAATACATGTAGTGCATTTATGAAAAATAATTAAATTATAAAATAGCTATAACTTTGTGACTCTGTCTGGGCCAGCAGAGAAGGCCTTGCTGGCCCTGACGGCCCACCACTGCGCCATTTTCTTATGTCTTGTCTTTTTTCTTCTTCTTGTGATTCTAATGCAATCCTAATGTGTACATACCACCTTCTGACTCCAGCAGGGGGTCACCACCTGGCCACCCCTCTACAGAACCTACAAGCAACCAGGTGTGTGTCTCTCTCTCCTCTCCCAAACGAGAGAGCGTTGACTCTCACCCTATAGTCCCACCTGCCTCCCTTACAGTCGAGATGGGCGGCAAAGACAACAAATTTGCGGGGATTTACTCATCTTGTAATGTGCCTGTCTTTAGTGGATCATAACATTTGGGTTATGGAATTAATCTGCTGATGCTGCATTTCAGAATTACACTAAACTTTTCAATGGATGTCAGTTTTTGAGCCAGACAAAGGCCAAACTGTGGCCTGCGACTGAAAAGGTACGGATTGTTTTTCAAGTCACAATCAGAAACGGTTTATTGCCAAATACTTTACACATACACGGAATCTGGCTTGGTGTTTGGTGCATAGCAATAAGCATAGTGCAATAGTATGAGACGTATTTTGAAAATAGAAAATATGAAAATTTACAATAAAATATGGTAAACAAACAAATAACAGTACGTTCAAATAAGTATGTTATTAACTTGTCAAGTGTATATTAATAGAGAGGAGTTCTGCAATGGTAACTGTAAAAAATTGACTTGAGGATGTAAGTGTCCGAGTCAGTGGGGGTCTTGGGCTTTATTGATGAGCTTATTGAGGCATTAGCCTAGCTAAATGGCTACTGAACCAGTTGTTCACTTAACCAATACTGGCTGATGAAGCGGAGTGAAGAGTCAGCAGTCAATGATGGTGAAAAACAATCAAAGAAATATGTTTTTTATAATTTATTAGGCTGCTGGGTCCAGACAGACAGACAGACAGGCACGCACACACACACACACACACACACACACACACACACACACACACACACACTAAAGAACGCATTATCTTCCCCAAGACTTACCCCTGGAGGAGATAATTACTACGATTGATATTTTTTGCCCCCTGTAAACATGTGCATTCAGCTACATCATCCACCTTATGGTTTAGTCATTAACAGTACAGAAGTTTACATATAATATGCGACAGTAATTGTGTGTGTGTGTGTGTGTGTGTGTGTGTGTGTGTGTGTGTGTGTGTGTGAGAGAGTGTTTCACTGTGTAGTTCAGCACATCCACGCCTGTGTTTCTTCTTTCCTCTTCTTCTCAGCTTTTGTTGTTTCCAACTCCCAAACGTTTAAGTTACTCTAATTCGATTTACGGCTGTAACTAGGCGCCCAACAGAGTGCTACATCTGACCCCTCTCCCCCGTATGAAAATACCAAACTCCTTTCCCAGGTCTATTAACTGTAATTGCCGAAACAGAATGGGCCGTGTTGCTGAAATATAGACAAAACAGGTCAGGAAGGTCATCTCCTCTGTCATCCAGCACAGATATGATCATGTTGACTGTGTGTGTGTGTGTGTGTGTGTGTGTGTGTGTGTGTGTGTGTGTGTGTGTGTGTGTGTGTGTGTGTATGTGTGTGTGTGTATGTGTGTGTGTGTGTGTGTGTGTGTGTGTGTCTGTGTGTGGGTGTGAGAGAGAGAAAGCTGTGCAGTGAGTAGAGAGGAACATACAGTTCCTCCAGAGGAACTGATGCTGACAGAAAACAGCCAAGCTAATCTCATGTGAGGACTGGCTGAGGGCCTCGCTGGCGGTTGACTGACTGGCAGATGGGACGACTCAGTGCGTGACCGGCCGACTGATGGGCTGGCTGGTTGATTCGCCTGCATTCCTCGACGGACACCAGCAGGGTACAGTCTGACCCAGCGTGATAATCCCCTCGCTCCCAGGACCCCTAATCAGCAGTCCTCTAGTCCTGAAATGGGCTAGTTAATGGGGAGGAGGCCAACCTGACACACTGAAGGAAAGTATGTTTCACACGCATACACACACACACACACCGGCTGCGGCGCCCAAAAATAAATATCTGTCTGCAAAACATCCTTATCAACCTGAAATGAAAGATATCCCAGACAAAATTAATTTAAATTAACTTGGCTGGCATTTTTTCTCCCAGAGGTTAGGAATTCTTTTAGTTTGAGGAAAGTGAAAAGCGCATTGAATTACCCTAAAACAAAAACAAAAAACCTCCAAGAGAGAATTGGATGATTTGGATACACAGCTAAATCAAAAACATGTACACAAAGATTTGTATTGGGGGGAATTCACCTCATATGACACACCTCTCCAGCTGTAAACCGATTGCTAGCAGGGCCCAAACCAAAGGGAAACTCCTTTCATATATTCAAGATACAAAACGTGATCTCTGAGGACTGCTCCTGCTGCATGTGCTGTAGTAGCTAATGTTACCTAAATGCTCACGTTACATTATATTATTACATTATTACATTATAGCCGAGCTAGTGTAAGCAGGGTGGTTCAATCCCAGGTTGGCATTCTGTCACTGTCCCTTTCAAAATGTCGACAGTTTAGCGACGCACTTTCTCAGCGTGCACATATCGCTAAGACTAGCAATCGTTCCCTTTTTCTTTATATTTCCTTCATACGCGTTCACCGGCATAGACAGGAAGGTTCAGTCCCATGGGAGAGCTCTGGAGATGGACTAAAGTGAAGAGCTTGATAACTATAAGGTCAAGTTTGTGAGTTGGAGTTTAACACTGAACATCGAGAGTTGACCGAGGAGCTGTTACTTCACCTTGAGGTGTTTAGATCTGCAAACGTTTGATATCCCGGTGTTTCGGTTTATCATGCGACACTGTTAGTTGGCGACTTTTTGGCGACACCATGTTGAGAGCCGTGTGGAGGCTATCCTTCAATCATAGATGTGCTCTGAACTCTGTACAGAGCTCCTTTAAAATAATGGAATGTGGTTTAACAGGGTTAAGCTGACTTTGACAGTAAATTTACACTTTATTAGAGCTGCAATAGCACGGACAGAGCATGTCTGTCAGATGAAGGGAACAACAGGAAAGTAAGAGTGAAACTCTAAAAGTCTGCAACATTAAATGGGAACTACAAATGAAAATAACAATTAAATACTGTACGGCACTTTCACTGACCCCGCATGGAGCCAGTTAGTTTACCATGACGCTGAAGATGTTGTGGAAATACAAATGAGCGCAGTTTGTTACAATAAAGCACATCCTTGGAAAATGACAGATACAGTATGAGAGAATGGACAGACAATTCTTTACCTTACTTTGTTTTCTGTTGGGTCTAACTCCCATCCCAAGCTTGTTAAGGCTCATAGGCTCCCACTGTGCCAACCAGCATAAGAGACGGGGAGTCACTGCAAAGCCGTGGTGAATAAACGGACTGTTTAAAGGCAACACAAACACATGTCCAGTTAGACTCTATTCCAGGTTATTGCACTTTTAGCCTCATTTCCAATTATACTGTTAGGTGGTTTGTTAAGTGTCCTATGTAGCATAACACACTCAGACCACACTTATGTAGTTCCCATTTCATTGGCTTTCCCATTAACAGCCCACACGGGGGACATAACCTCAAGCACTCACTCACACTACAATATGTTCTTGTGCGGAAATGTGCTGAACTCTCAAATGTTGAGCATACATGTAGCATTTCCAAACAAGCCTATCCATAACCGCAGTATGTTTGTTGGCCAAGTCTGGTATAACTATGTTCACATTAAAAACATTCTTCTCTGATGCTTTTCCTCATCAGAACTAAGGTGCAGAGTCTGGACAAGTCAAACAATTAGACTATTTGCCATTGTTCTCCAACATCTGGCAAAGACATTGTTATCCACAAACAAAGGTACTCACAACGAGATGAACAAAAACACATTTAGGACAGTATTCCCTGCCTGGCCTGAATTAGTAAGTATGAAGGACCAGGACAATATACCAGGCTGCTATAATAAAACCCTCTAGGGAGAGTGAATCACAAGCTAATTGCAGTAAAGGAGTGACTTCATTATCAAATACCAGATGTTTAGATGAAAATATTCAAGTGTGGTTAAAAAAAATAGTCCTCATAGAAGAGTAAATTTACCCTCAAAGGAGAAGCCCTCTTAGGCACTGCGGCGCACAGTGCTACCTTGTTATAGCATGTCCCTAACGTGTGAGACTAAAGAGGGTTATCAGGAATGAGCCCAAGGCTAAATGTCTCTAAACCATCACAGTAAAATGGTCTTTTACAAGGTTTCTCTGAAGAGAAATGGATGGTCATATATCACCTGATGCCATAATTCTTGACCAGAGGAGACTGGTTTAAACCAGAGACGCTGCTAGTACATGTGAGAATATTGTCATGTACCCCAAGATTACCACCAAAGCGACCTTGTGCAATGCAGTGCCCTCATTTCTAAAAGTAATTCTATCATGGAGAACTTTAAAGCTACACAAATCGATATTTTGATATTAACAAAGGATGAAATGATTGCCTGATGTCAAAGGTGACACTCTTATCAACAAACCCACAACAAATTGTTACCAACTGTTTCCTTCCCGATACAGATACCTGAACTTGTATATATATATTTTTTTAAAGGAACAGTTCACCCCAAAATAAATGATGCTGTTTGTCAATCTAGATTTTTTGTTTAGATTGTTTAAGTGTGAGTTGCTTAGTGTAGATATCAGCAGTAGAGATGTCTGCTTTCTCTTTAATATAATCATATAATAACAATATGACATTCTGCTTGTGTGTTCAAAGTAGTAGTTACATTACAGTCATTTAGCAGACACTTTTATCCAAAGGGACTTACAATTCAGTATCTATCTATCGTAGGCACAGCTACGGGAGCAATTTTGGGGTTAAGTGTCTTGCTCAAGGACACATTGACATGCGACTAGACGGAGCCGGGGATCAAACCGCCGATCCTCTGACTGAAGGACAGCCCTGCTCTCCACTTAGCCACGGTCACCCCGTAAGTTCAAAACTCCACAGTAATGTCTCTTTCCAGGGATCATGACCTGGTTACTCAAGATAATCTACAGACCTTGTTGTGAACGGTTTCATGTAGGAACTATTTTCTTTCTACTAAACTCCACCTGTCGTATCATCGTGCAGAAGGAAGCATTCATCTACTCATGGATAACAGGCTATTGCTCATGACAGTGTGAGACGTAAACATTAATGGCGTCCTCCTCAGCTATGTTGGAACGTTAGCTAGCTCGGTGGAGCTAGGTGATGAACACCTGCTTCTCCGCAGTGATATGGTCATCTACACTAAGCAACTCACAACAACACAATTTGGATTGACAAATAGCACTACAGGTGAGATGAAAAAAAAATAATTTTGGGCTGAACTGTCCCTTACACAGTTGTATACCGCAACACTGTATGAATCTGATATGATTGCTATCATTGTTGTTTGGCCTGGCTCAGGTTGAACATGAACGAATGCATGCAGAGAAAGAATGCTGTAGAAATGTATTTAGTTTTAGTTAGTCAGTGGGAAAAGAACTTGAAGAAACAAATCTAGAAATAAATAATTCCTGTAATTAATTGTTTAAAGTCAGTAAAATAACAGTACAGTAACATTCTAAAACAATATTCTGCCAACTCTACTGTTTTGGTTTTAAGGCCCTCAACTTGCTTGCAGTGTTTTCAACCTCGTTGCTCTCAGCAGCAATATTTCTAGCTGCAGCAGCCTGCTGTTTGTCTGTGAGAAAGCTGTGATAAATCTGTACCCCACTTCAAAACACACACATTATCCTTTTTAAAGTTGACTTTTGACATGTCAAAATGTCTGTCATGAAAGGAGGGCCAATTGCATGTTTTTATGGCATACAACAATCTGTTTAATTTTGCTGGGCAGAGCTATGCTGGGTATTACGTGAGGCCACCAAACTCCATGCACCAGTAACAGTGATGAAGGTGTAACTGATGCAACACAGATAGCAGTAGAGTGAGGAAGATGTCCAGCAAACACACTCTGCACACTCCCGAGAAGAGCACTATTCTTCCAAAGTAAGTGAAACCACCTGTGTGGGTGAAGCACTTGCGCACAGGGCCTTTTAAATAATGTAGCATCTGAGGAAACTGGAGACTAAACCCAAAAGCTGTCAGGCAGTGGTGGAAGAAGTACTCAGATCTTTTACTTTACTCATACCTGTGTAGAAATACTCTTGAACAAGTAAAAATCCTGCATTCAAAATCGTTCTCAAGTATTAGCAACCGAACAGTGGGTGCTACACCTATACACAATGATGCCATGGGTCGGGACGGCGTTTTCAGCTGTAACCGGCATATGAGAGCAGTGCAGAGCGGGGACCGTGAGCTAACCAGCGGGGACCGTGAGCTAACCAGCGGGGCACGCTCACATGCACTAACATGCACTAACAGGTATGCGTGGCTGGTCCGGCTTTATAAACAAAGCACAGAGAAGCTCTGATTATAACACACACTGACTGACCTCATTCTCTACTCAGACATTACATCTTTATATCTTTACGTATCAAACAGTTGTTTGATGGTATATTAATGGACTGAATATTGTAAAGAGAACCTTGATAGGGTGGCCATGGCTCATGGGGTAAAGAGGGTCGTCCGGTAACTGCAACGTTGGCGGTTCGATCTTTGGCTACGTGTCCTGTACCGTAGTGTCCTTGAGCAACACACGGAACCCCCAACCGCTCCCCGGGTGCTTCTCAACAGCCCATTGCTCCCAATTAGCTAGAGATGACTAAAATGCAGAGGCTAAATTTCATATATATGTATTATGTATAGTGACGATGATAATAATGTTAAAGTTAAGCAGAATGGCACAGAATAATATAAATCATATCACTGGATTCTGTTATTTATGTGTTAATGTGTAAGCATTACGTATGTTATACTACTTTATTAATTGATTTTGGGTTTTGTATTAATAAATCTGCAAAGAAACAAGTAACTCATGTTGTCAAATAAATGCAGTGGAGTAAAAAGAAAAATCCTGGCATCCAAATGTAGTTTAGTAGATAAATTAGCATAAAATGGAAATACCTGAACATTGTATTTAAGTACAGTTCTTCAGTAAATGTACATGACCACAACAACTCACAACATTGCTATTGGCACACATTCCATTTGTGCGTGTCACGTCCCTGCATCGTATTATGCAGGCTCACAACTTGCATGACCTCCTGGGACACCTAGATGGAACAGAGCCGTCACTAATGTTATCACTTACACCTGTCCTTCACTGTTTCACCACATATTCTGGCATTTTAATAAATAGAGCATGAAAAGTTGCGCAATGTTATGACATCTGTGTTTTTGAGTTTTGCACAGTCCCTTGAGAGAAGCGTTAAGATCATGTGTTGATTGGTTTTGATTTTGTACGTCTGTTTTTATCAATTCTGATAATTGTTTTATCTGCAAACAATCACAAAAGGCTCACAGACAGTCAACTCACCAAGGACACCTAGTGGCCAGTGTTGTGGTAAAAATACATACAAAATCCTATACTATCCCACTCGGGCCGTTCAGACGCATTATCTTGTGTCCAGATGTGTCCACACTCCGCCTGGATCCAGTTGAGTTTAACTGCAGTTCACATCTGGCATTCAAATGTGTCTCAACGGGTCTCGAGTGAAATATCAATTTGATTGAAGGATTAACATTGCGTAATGTCACTTCTGGAATTCCATACAGTCGACCTCTGTGACCAGCTGGCTCAACGATAGTAATGCTACACATATTCAAAATGCACAAGGGACTAAGGAACAGCCGAACCCAAAAGATAATCATCGGGTATGTAAAAGGTCTTTATGTCAGTAACTAGGAGTGTGTGATATGAGGGTATAAGTTAACATGTGGTGTGGCAATAAACAGGCCTGAAGACAAAGTAAGGGGAGATTGTCCAACAGAGAAACCCTAGCAAAGATTTTACAGGTTTGAGCAAGCTGTAAGTCAAACACAGCAGAACAAGAAGGCCAAACGTTGAGATGTGAACTTAACAGAAGTAGAACTAACAAGTAACTGGTGAGGAAGTGTTTCTTTACATACAGAAAATCATATACGTAATATTTCATCCATGAGGTAAAAACCAATAACTCAACAAAGCTTACTGAGGACATCCAGTGATGGAAGGAAAGAATGCTGCTGTTCAGATGCTTTCTTTATGTATAACAGTCTTTTTCTCATGTCACAGGTGTGTACTGTGCAACAGTATCTTTGGTTCCCAACACTGACAGTGCTCCGTTTTATAAAAGAGATACCAGCATCAGATAAACAGCAAACAGCTGTGTGGTTTTGCCGTACACATTTTTGCACATTGCATTTGTGTCTTTGTTGCTAAAAGTGAAGGTGTTAACATTACGTTTTAACATTGTACTTTGTCAACGCTGTGGCCCCACAGTTGGGTAGATCATTACATGTTCAAACATGCAAATACTTAAATTTGATGCAGTTATTGCAGTAATATTGTTGTTTCTCAGACGTGAAGAAAGTGACTTTGGTTTGTATTTACAAACTGCAGTCTTGAAGTACACCTGAGCTCTTTTCTAAAGATGCGAATAACTTCAGCTTCTTGCCTCTTTCAGTGTTAGCAATGCCTCTAATATATTTATTTTAATGTGGGTTTTATTTCTATAGCTCGACATCTCTAATTTGGCTCAAGCCCATTAAAAGAAAAGATTATTTTTAGGAAGAATAACTGAAGAGAATCCCTCTTCAGACATTTAATAGGTGCTGTGTATACAGAGTTATAGTAGAATTACAATATGGAGACACTAAATTTCATTTTAAGTAAATAACTATAATTTAATTAATGATAAGGGTTATAGCTTGAAGACAATCATTAGCTTGCAAGCCATGCTGTTGAACTACCTGGCTGTAAAAGTAGGTTTGGATTTTACCAGGCCTGGCGTTTAGTCTACCTGGGACCAGCTTGTGGTCCATGCTCGGTGTCTCTTTCCTTGAAGGTGCTTAATTCCTAATTCAAAGCATTACTATAGCAGCTACCATCTATATAAAGATATAGAGGAGTAATGTCTGCCTGAGCAGAGAACAAAGTCTCGCTGTTGCTCATGTTTGCGCTATTAGCACTGTTAGCTTCTAGCTGCCGGCTTAAGACGCTGCCATAATGAGATACTTTATGGCACTTAATGAGATGCCATAACTGAACACTTTTAAAGCAATGTGACACAGACATCAATCCCCCATAAGAGCGCTGTGCTTTTAAGCACATTTCACATTGTCATCAAATCCTGGAATAACAATTTCCATGTCTGTCATGAAATGTCAGTGGACCTAAAAATACTTTTTAGAACAGGTAATCAATGACGTTCATGCTGTGGTTGATGTGCACTGAATTAGACTATATTAGGACCTCTATTACATTTGTATCTGTGCTCCGTGCCTCAGGGGGAAATCAACTGTTGTTCCACTTTAACAGCTTGTGCTTGCAAATCTCTGAAGCTTTTACCCCCTTGACTCTGGAAACCTGTGGTGACATTTGCCACTTTTGACGTATATTCTAAACCAACCACAGGAAGTGACCTTTATGGGTACAGGAAGATACATTTTCTGTCTTGCCCCACAAAGAAGACATTGACAGATTGCAGAAAAGTTGATCATTGAGTTAAGTGTGTTTTACATGCTATTTAATGGCACAACATCTATTTTACAGCGTTATTTATGTGATGATTAAAAGAGAATATCAATAGTGTAAAATTAAGTTTTATCTGTCTTGAGAAAGAGGCATAACCGGTCCTTAACGGCTTAACCTGATATTCTTACTGTAACACTAACCAATTTCACTCCTCATGCCTTCCACGACCTTCAACCAAAGCCTGCTCGAACCCGATTGGTCAATACTACCCTGACTATGAACAGAAACAAGAAGGCTTCTGATACCCAAATCTTGTCCCGATGCCCACAGATTCTGCATAGGCAAAGTGACAAGACTTTGGTAGCATTATCTGTTTATCAATATTATTGTTTATTATTTCAAATGCAGATTGACTGTTCAAGAAAATATACTTTTTCAGCGACAGGATTTAATCGGGAAATGGGACAGAAGCAAACAATCTGATATACAAAATATAGAAAGCTTAATAACAAAATAAGATGCCTATGTTTCTAAAAAATGTGTAGAGAAGAATTATTATGTTCTCATCCTTTTTTTTTCTTAAATAACCGGACTTGCTCAATATCATAATTCAAGAAAACAAGATGTTGTTTTATTCAAGCACATTTTGCACAGATGCATTCACCTCTACTTATGTACAGCTAAAGCAAAGTAACAGCTTGTTGGGAAAGATGAGAGGCTGCTCGATCATTGGCACTGCTAGTGAGCATTGCTAAGGGCTTGTACCGCTTCAGTGTCATGCACTGAATGACATCATGTTGTTGGAGCCATCTGAAGACATGCGGCCTGAGATGCAAATATCGGACGTCGTGCGTGATGAGCGTGCGTTGTAGATGTACTTTTTGCTAAAGCACCACAAGTCCAACATTATTTGACGGAAGTGGCTCCTGAACTTCACCCCGATGAAGGCATAGAGGACGGGATTGAGACAGCAGTGGAAGTAGGCTATGCTCCTGGAGACGGCCAGCACTTGGAGTTTGATCTTCTCTGCCTCACAACTCCTCTCCTTGAAAAGAGACAGAGTGTGGTTCAGCAGAGTGACATTGTAGGGGAGGTGGCACACGATGAAAACCACGACAACTGCCATAATCACGCGGACGGCCTTGTGCCTCTGGCTGCTCTTGGCTCTCAGCAAGGTGCACACGATGCTGGAGTAGCAGAACACCATCACCAGCAGAGGCAGCAGGAAGCCAATGGCCATTTGAAGGCTGGGAACCACCACCTTCATTAGCTTCGCAGTTTCTGTCTTGCTGAAAGACAGCTGACACATGACATTGACGGTCTGAGCCCCCAGATTGTGCTCTTCAAAGCGCTCGGTGTAGAGGAGTGTGGGCAGAGTTAAAGCCACTGCGAACACCCAAACAGCTGAGCAGATAAGGCGGCTGTAGAGCAGAGTGCGTGAGCGTGCACCGAAGGATCTTCTGGCCTGGACTATAGCAACATAGCGGTCACCACTAATGCACGCCAGCAGGAGCATGCCACTGTAGAGGTTGATACTGTAGGCTGACCTCAGCATCTTGCAAATCACAGAGCCCATTAACCAACTGTGCTGTTCGTTATAGATGATAAATGGCAGGGCGACCACGAAGATCAGGTCCGCCATGGCTACATTGTAGAGATAGACGTCTGTCATCGTCTTGGTTCTCTTGTAGAATATGTAGGTGACGATCACCAGAACGTTGCCAATCAAGCCGAAGGCACAGATGATGGAGTGGATGTAGGTTTGGGTGATGACTTCCACGGGGTTGGGGTCGAGGTTGCAGAGCCCTTCATCGTCTGAGTAATCTTCCACTGTACTGTCATTATAGTCTGGAGTCACCGTCGACATGTTTTGGATCTGGAGGAGAAAAGATGAGCATTTACACCAAACAGACAATAATTAGGGAATACAACAAAATGTCAAACAAAATCTGTTGTCACGTTTTACTTTGGGAAGTGGTGTACTTCTACTAAGTACATTTCCTTAAGCAGTGTACTTAAGTACAGAGCTACTTTCAATTCATACTACTTTATACTCTACAGCATTTCAAATATTGTACTCCACCACATTTATTTGAGTGCTCTAGCTACTATTTAAATGACACATGAGGGTATTATATGCAAAAACTATGATGCAGTGCTTTACTATTAAACTACCAGGTAGTGTATTAAGTAAAACAGTAGAAATTGGCTATATATATATATATGTATATATCATTATTAATTGTTAAAAATACAATAAAAAAAGTGTTTTTTCTTTTGGCTTGGATTTGTAATAATATCACCTTTGAAAGGAATTTTTCATCATAATTAGCAGTTTCACTTTTGGCACTGTTAATGCATTATGATATTGCCTGTGTACCTTTTAATACAGTGGAAGGAAAAGTACTCAGATCTTTTACTTACGTGAAAAATAGCAAAACTGCAATACTGTAGAAATACTATGTTACAAATAAAAGTCTGCATTCAAAATGTTACTTCAGTAAAAATACATATTAGTATCAAAATATATTGAATGGAAAATAATCAATTGTGCAAAACGTCCCTTTTTTCAGAATCATCTATATGATACTATTGGATTATAACTATTGATGCATTAATGTGTACATCATTTTAATATTGCAGCTGGTAAAACTGGGGCTAATTGTAGCTATACTTCATATACTGCTGGGTAGTCAAATATATGGTTTTACATCATGATTTATTAGTCGAGTATATTTTCTGTTAATATGCAAAAGAAACTAACTATAACTAAAGCTATAATTGTAAAAGTGGAGTAGATGTAGAACGTACCACAAAATTGGACTTTAGCACAGTACTTGCACTTGCAAATGTATTTAGTTACTTTCCAGTGACATTTTGAATACAGGACTTTGACTTGTAATGAAGCATTTTTAAACTGTGGTATTTCTACTTTTACTCAAGTACACATCTGAATACACCCTCTACTATAGTAAAAAGTTGTATTAATTGTAACTGTAAACTGATATTTATTCTCAAACAGATCAGGAATACTTGTTAATTCTAAAATAAAGATGTAAAGTGGTACCACCTTACAACCATATCACATCCTTTTTCAGGTTTAGAGCACAGCGTGGACCCTGCAATGACTGGGTAACACTCACATCACATATTCACAGCTTTTATGTCTGTTTACAGGATAAAAGCCTGTGTTCTAGTTCAGCTCTTCCTCCGGCTGTCAGTGACCCAATTAGACATTAAGTGAATGCACGCTAAGGTAGGCAGCAGGTGGCTGCACTTTGTGCTGTGTCTGATCTCAGAGGCTGATTAGATCTTTATCAGTTTGTGCGTAGGAAGGTCACTAACATGTAACGAGCTCGGTAAACACCAGCAAATCAAAAAGTGATGATCAAAGAGTTCCTCTGCTTCACACACGAACAACAGACTTTTATGTTTTATCTGTTCAACAGGAAATCAGCAGGATTTCTCCTTTATGCAAATAGTAGCATACAAGAAACGTGCTTCAACTCACTTCTTCAGAAAACCCGATATATAGAGCAGATATGACATTGTGATGTTATCTCTCGTTTCAGCACTTTCACTTCTCACAAATCACTAGAGTAAGATGATATTTATATGTAGTTCTGCTCGTGGTCGATGAGGAAGTTATTAGGTTTTGCTCATATCTGTCTGAGAAGAAGACAGAACGAGATAAATATGAGCCTTTTGTTGAGAGACTTGTTTTGAGGACTCCATTCTCAGTAAACATTGCTTCCATATTTTACAGAACTGACTGACAGTTCTGTAAAAGTGTTCCGCCTTTGAAACGCATTTAAAAGTTTACCACATTTAAAAAGTGAACACCTTCACGTTTAAAAGGGATCTAAGTGAATCTTTATTTACTATATTACTAAAGAGACCGAGATGGAGTAGTGCCAGTGAAATGTTTGTGGCTGCAGGAGTCAATACTTTTCAAACTGTTTTAAGAAATCTTATGTATAAATATATTTGTCGGCTTAATGACTCTGAAAATGACATCATCTTAGTTTTAACCAACATAAGGTTTAGTAGCACACGCTTCCAGTCCCAGTCTGTGGAGACATTGTTACAGCTGTCTCTTTGT